>NC_061831.1:18915668-18938168 GCF_019202785.1 Penaeus chinensis
TACACATATATGTACACATAAGTATATAAACAGATATACATATACTCTTTTCAAAATGTGTGTGTGAGAGAGAGAGAAAGAGAGAGAGCAACCTGCTGGGATCATACAGGTAAAGGGAAAGATCTGACATGATTGTTATATTACTACATTTTCTGTTATATTTTTAACTGCAGTTTGTAGTCTCTTTAAAATCTAATTTTGAGATCTGTCGCAACTTCCTCTTTCCCGCCAGAATCCCCTCCAAAGTCAACTTCGTAGCCAACGATAAAAAGAGAGGGGGAAGCAAGATAGATAAAAAGAGGTGGGGAGAGAGGAAGAAAGGAGAGAAAGAATAAATACAAACAAAGAGAAAGAGAGAATAACAAAGAGAACGAGAGAGAGAGAGAATGAGAGAAACAATGGTCGGGGGTAGGAATAAGCGAAAAAAAGAGCGAAAGATACAGGAAAAATGTGGTACATTACATATTCTGTCTGCAGACTAGTCGTACCTGAGAGTGGTCCTTGTTCTTCAATGTATTTTGCAGGCTAGAACAAAATATGCTATTTACATGTTAAGCGAGGGATGGCCCAAGGTGTCTATGCGTATTTGTGTGCGTGCGTGTATGTGAGCATATATATACGTGTTTTCTGTGTATGTATTTCTTCTGTTTATATGTGTGATAAAGTAGGGGTGGGGGACAGAAAAAGATCTCCCGCTTTCCACAAATTTATAACACTATTATAAGGAACAGTTGGAAAACAACGGCTGGATGTTGCTAAACAAGAATAGCAATGAACTTTGACCCGACTTCAAGGTACATTTTGGTCATAGCTGTTACCCAGAGCACTTGGATGAAGGTATTCTTCATGGTTATATATTTAACGGAAAATGGGTATGTCCATGTGGATAATAAGGTAAATGACTGAATGGACGAATAAAACAAATGGATATATATATTATATATCTATGTAGATATATATATATATATATATATATATATATATATATATATATATATATATATATATATATATATATATATATATATATATATATATATATATATATATATATATATATATATATATATATATATATATATATATATATATATATATATATATATATATATATATATATATATATATATATATATATATATATATATATATATATATATATATATATATATATATATATATATATATATATATATATATATATATATATATATATATATATATATATATATATATATATATATATATATATATATATATATATATATATATATATATATATATATATATATATATATATATATATATATATATACATATACTTGACTCTTTTCAAATTTCACTGTAAATACACTCTTAAGTCAAGTACTTCCGGCAGTGATGCATGTAAATATCGATTATATATGCTCTCATGTGTGGTTTTATAAATAAAGCTGTTTGAAAATGCTTTAGCTAATGTTATTATACATGGAGTACCGTTTCCTCTCGTGTTCTTTATTTTAAAGATACAAGCAAACGAATATACACAAACGCAAACGCACACATACATACCCATGTATGTATCGATAGATGTATGTATATACATATATATACATATACTTGACTCTTTTCAAATTTCACTGTAAATACACTCTTAAGTCAAGTACTTCCGGCAGTGATGCATGTAAATATCGATTATATATGCTCTCATGTGTGTATTTGTCTGGTTTTATAAATAAAGCTGTTTGAAAATGCTTTAGCTAATGTTATTATACATGGAGTACCGTTTTCCCTCTCGTGTTCTTTATTTTAAAGATACAAGCAAACGAATATACACAAACGCAAACGCACACATACATACCCATGTATGTATCGATAGATGTATGTATATACATATATATACATATACTTGACTCTTTTCAAATTTCACTGTAAATACACTCTTAAGTCAAGTACTTCCGGCAGTGATGCATGTAAATATCGATTATATATGCTCTCATGTGTGTATTTGTCTGGTTTTATAAATAAAGCTGTTTGAAAATGCTTTAGCTAATGTTATTATACATGGAGTACCGTTTTCCCTCTCGTGTTCTTTATTTTAAAGATACAAGCAAACGAATATACACAAACGCAAACGCACACATACATACCCATGTATGTATCGATAGATGTATGTATATACATATATATACATATACTTGACTCTTTTCAAATTTCACTGTAAATACACTCTTAAGTCAAGTACTTCCGGCAGTGATGCATGTAAATATCGATTATATATGCTCTCATGTGTGTATTTGTCTGGTTTTATAAATAAAGCTGTTTGAAAATGCTTTAGCTAATGTTATTATACATGGAGTACCGTTTCCTCTCGTGTTCTTTATTTTAAAGATACAAGCAAACGAATATACACAAACGCAAACGCACACATACATACCCATGTATGTATCGATAGATGTATGTATATACATATATATACATATACTTGACTCTTTTCAAATTTCACTGTAAATACACTCTTAAGTCAAGTACTTCCGGCAGTGATGCATGTAAATATCGATTATATATGCTCTCATGTGTGGTTTTATAAATAAAGCTGTTTGAAAATGCTTTAGCTAATGTTATTATACATGGAGTACCGTTTCCTCTCGTGTTCTTTATTTTAAAGATACAAGCAAACGAATATACACAAACGCAAACGCACACATACATACCCATGTATGTATCGATAGATGTATGTATATACATATATATACATATACTTGACTCTTTTCAAATTTCACTGTAAATACACTCTTAAGTCAAGTACTTCCGGCAGTGATGCATGTATATATCGATTATATATGCTCTCATGTGTGTATTTGTCTGGTTTTATAAATAAAGCTGTTTGAAAATGCTTTAGCTAATGTTATTATACATGGAGTACCGTTTCCCTCTCGTGTTCTTTATTTTAAAGATACAAGCAAACGAATATACACAAACGCAAACGCACACATACATACCCATGTATGTATCGATAGATGTATGTATATACATATATATACATATTTCAACATTATATATGCACATATATATATGTATATACACACATATATGTATATGTGTATGTGTATACATACATACAAACATATGTACACATATGTACACATAAGTATATTAATATATATACATATACTTGACTCTTTTCAAATTTCACTGTAAATACACTCATATCAAGTACTTCCGGCAGTGATGCATGTAAATATCGATTATATATGCTCTCATGTGTGGTTTTATAAATAAAGCTGTTTGAAAATGCTTTAGCTAATGTCAATACGTATGAAGTAATGTTTTCCTCTCTTGTTCTTTACTTCATAATTACACGCAAACTAATACATACAGTTACAAATGCACCCACCCACACACAGACATGCCCATATATACATACATATACGTATATATACATATATGAATATATATATATAGATATATACATATATACAACATATATATTTATATATATTCTTTTTTTTATTTTTTATATCACGAACTCCCTCGCAAGGGCTTCGACAGTGCCTCCTTTCAAAGGACTTGATAGGTGGCGTCCGTTACCTCTAGTGGATGCCCTTTCTATTAATATCAGACCATTGATGCCTGATTCGAACAAGCGCGAACTAGGTGACCGACCCTCATTGTCCCCAGCGTTACCGCTGCACCACGGCGGCACACACATATATTTACATATGTGTACATATATACACATACATAAACGCATATATATGTGTGTGTGCGTGCGTGTGTATGTATAAATGTATGAGCGTGTATGTATATATATCTAATATGTATACATACATACATACATACATACATACATACATACATACATACATACATACATACATACATACATACATACATACATACATACATACATACATACATACATACATACATACATACATACATACATACATACATACATACATACATACATACATACATACATACATACATACATACATACATACATACATACATACATACATACATACATACATACATACATACATACATACATACATACATACATACATACATACATACATACATACATACATACATACATACATACATACATACATACATACATACATACATACATACATACATACATACATACATACATACATACATACATACATACATACATACATACATACATACATACATACATACATACATACATACATACATACATACATACATACATACATACATACATACATACATACATACATACATACATACATACATACATACATACATACATACATACATACATACATACATACATACATACATACATACATACATACATACATACATACATACATACATACATACATACATACATACATACATACATACATACATACATACATACATACATACATACATACATACATACATACATACATACATACATACATACATACATACATACATACATACATACATACATACATACATACATACATACATACATACATACATACATACATACATACATACATACATACATACATACATACATACATACATACATACATACATACATACATACATACATACATACATACATACATACATACATACATACATACATACATACATACATACATACATACATACATACATACATACATACATACATACATACATACATACATACATACATACATACATACATACATACATACATACATACATACATACATACATACATACATACATACATACATACATACATACATACATACATACATACATACATACATACATACATACATACATACATACATACATACATACATACATACATACATACATACATACATACATACATACATACATACATACATACATACATACATACATACATACATACATACATACATACATACATACATACATACATACATACATACATACATACATACATACATACATACATACATACATACATACATACATACATACATACATACATACATACATACATACATACATACATACATACATACATACATACATACATACATACATACATACATACATACATACATACATACATACATACATACATACATACATACATACATACATACATACATACATACATACATACATACATACATACATACATACATACATACATACATACATACATACATACATACATACATACATACATACATACATACATACATACATACATACATACATACATACATACATACATACATACATACATACATACATACATACATACATACATACATACATACATACATACATACATACATACATACATACATACATACATACATACATACATACATACATACATACATACATACATACATACATACATACATACATACATACATACATACATACATACATACATACATACATACATACATACATACATACATACATACATACATACATACATACATACATACATACATACATACATACATACATACATACATACATACATACATACATACATACATACATACATACATACATACATACATACATACATACATACATACATACATACATACATACATACATACATACATACATACATACATACATACATACATACATACATACATACATACATACATACATACATACATACATACATACATACATACATACATACATACATACATACATACATACATACATACATACATACATACATACATACATACATACATACATACATACATACATACATACATACATACATACATACATACATACATACATACATACATACATACATACATACATACATACATACATACATACATACATACATACATACATACATACATACATACATACATACATACATACATACATACATACATACATACATACATACATACATACATACATACATACATACATACATACATACATACATACATACATACATACATACATACATACATACATACATACATACATACATACATACATACATACATACATACATACATACATACATACATACATACATACATACATACATACATACATACATACATACATACATACATACATACATACATACATACATACATACATACATACATACATACATACATACATACATACATACATACATACATACATACATACATACATACATACATACATACATACATACATACATACATACATACATACATACATACATACATACATACATACATACATACATACATACATACATACATACATACATACATACATACATACATACATACATACATACATACATACATACATACATACATACATACATACATACATACATACATACATACATACATACATACATACATACATACATACATACATACATACATACATACATACATACATACATACATACATACATACATACATACATACATACATACATACATACATACATACATACATACATACATACATACATACATACATACATACATACATACATACATACATACATACATACATACATACATACATACATACATACATACATACATACATACATACATACATACATACATACATACATACATACATACATACATACATACATACATACATACATACATACATACATACATACATACATACATACATACATACATACATACATACATACATACATACATACATACATACATACATACATACATACATACATACATACATACATACATACATACATACATACATACATACATACATACATACATACATACATACATACATACATACATACATACATACATACATACATACATACATACATACATACATACATACATACATACATACATACATACATACATACATACATACATACATACATACATACATACATACATACATACATACATACATACATACATACATACATACATACATACATACATACATACATACATACATACATACATACATACATACATACATACATACATACATACATACATACATACATACATACATACATACATACATACATACATACATACATACATACATACATACATACATACATACATACATACATACATACATACATACATACATACATACATACATACATACATACATACATACATACATACATACATACATACATACATACATACATACATACATACATACATACATACATACATACATACATACATACATACATACATACATACATACATACATACATACATACATACATACATACATACATACATACATACATACATACATACATACATACATACATACATACATACATACATACATACATACATACATACATACATACATACATACATACATACATACATACATACACTTTCCAGACCAGCAACGGCATCAGCTCCTCCAACACTGGCACTCCTGGATCTGAGGGCCAGAGCAACATGCAGGGATCCTACAGGTAAAATGAAAGTTCTGTCATGGCTGGTATATTACTAAAATGTCTGTTACACCCATAACTGCAGTTTTTTGTCTCTTTAATATCTAATGTTGCCGTCTCTTGTCGCAGCTTCCTCCTTCCCGACGGCACCCTCGCCGAAGTCAGCTTCGTGGCCGACGAGAACGGCTTCCAGCCCTCGTCCGACCTCCTGCCCGTCGCCCCGCCGCTGCCCGACCACGTGCATGAACTGCTCCGCATCGCTGAGGAACAGCGGGCGAGCGGAGTTCAGTTTTAGGATTCTTGACATGACAACGAGCTCTTCTTTGATATTATTGTAAATAAACCTACAAACCAATGCAATAAAAAAATGTGCATGTACATAATGCGCTAATCACATTACCAAGACAGTTCTATTATTATGAAAATTCATCCTTTGATCTATAGCCTCTGATTTTAATGCATGGATCTCAGTGTGTATGTTATTTCAAAAGAGTCATGTATGGTCATATGTATGACAGATACAAACGCGCGGACGCACACATATATTTAAGATGGAAGAATGCAATAACACATTTTATATAGAAATTTGATATAACCTCCCTGATAATGTGACCCAAACATGTGACCCATCATAAATATTGTCAAACCAGAATCTAGACTAACTACATAGACATTACCCATCTACTCATACTACATCATAATAGCGAGGTCCCACAGAAAATCTAGGAGAGCTCTCGATGGGAGGGATTTCGAAATGCCAGGTTGCTTCTATTTGGCATTATATGAAATTCATTGTCAGGGAAGAATTATATATATACAGTATACATATATATATTTCAATATATATATAGACACACAAACATACTTCCAATAGATACACATACACATACATATCCATACAAATATTTATATGTATATATATGTGATGTATATATCTGAATATGTGTGTATGTATGTATCGGTATATATTATATCTATACCTACATATATATATATATATATATATATATATTTATATAAATACATATTCATATGTAGGTATATATATCTAATATGTATACATACATACATACATATTTATGTACACACCTGTATATATAAATATTCATGTACATACGTATTTTTTGGATATATATACATATATATTCACATACATATGTGTGTGTGTGTGCATGTGTTTATATATATGCATACGTATACGTATATGTATACACACACACACACACACACATATATATATATTATTTATATACATTTTATACATATAGATAGATAGATAGAGAGAAAGAGGGAGACAGAGATAGAGAGAAACAGATAGACAGAGAGACAGAGAGAGAAGGAGATTTAAAGAGAGGCCATTCAAACTTACGCATAAGCAAGTACATGTGATGCGCACAGACTAGTCTGACCAGTACCATCTTCAAAGGAAACGGTAAATCGTAGTCCTTGCGCTTCAAGGCATTTTGACAGCTAAAGGAAACAATACTGTTTGCATATCAATTTGGACAGCCAAAATCCATGTGAGTGAGAGGGGACGCACACAGACACACACTGGCACACACAAGCATATATATATATATATATATATATATATATATATATATATATATATATATATATCCTATGTATATGAATACATGCATGTATATTTACATTGACATCACGCACACACGCATATATATATATATATATATATATATATATATATATATATATATAAATATATATATACATATATACACATGCACACATACACACACACACACACACACACGTACATATATATATATATATATATATATATATATATATATATATATCCAAAAAATATGTATATACATGAATATTTATATACATAGGTGTGTACATAAATATGTATGTATGTATGTAAACATATTAGATATATATACCTATATATAAATATGTATATACATATATGGATAGCTATGTAAGTATTTATATGCATCTATCTGTCTATCGCTCTATCTACCTATATACTGTATATATTTGTATATATAGTGATATATATTAACATACACATGCATGTATACTGTATATATATTGCACACACACACTTAATATATATATATATATGTGTGTTTATATATATATATATATATATGTATAAACACACACACACGTGTGTACGTGCGGGTTGGCACAACTTCTATTTCTCTCCCGTGTCCAAAAGATTCTGGTTACAGATATCAAAAGCTTCCAAATGCCATCATGTTTGAAATCAGTGAATAAAATATGGTATATGCATTTATTTATTTAAAATTGAACTAAGTAATGTGAATGCTAAGTACCAGGCATCCGACCCACGCATGGCAGAGCATATTAACGCCCTCCCCCCCTCTCAGGCAGGAATCAATTAACCCTCTTAGGCCCAAGAGAGCAGTATATAAGCTTCGTCTTCAGCGGCCAGCACCGTCTTCAAACAGGAACCATGAAGCTGGTAAGTACATGAATATACTTGTCTGAATGTTCTCTTGGGGTGCTACTTGTTTGAGACTTAATAAGACATCATGGCTTAAAGGGACATCAATATCCTCGATCAAGGCAAGCATATACGGTAGTATACATGTACTAACATAACACATACCGACGCACGTATATACATACGTACACACATATATATATGTGTGTATGTATAACTGACACGTAATGGTTACTGCCCTCAGATCATCTTCGCCTGCCTGGCCGCCGTTGCCCTCGCCCGCCCTCAGAAACCCGACTCTGAGGCCGAGACCGTTTTGGACGAGAGGTCCGACAACGGCGACGGCAACTTCCAGTACACTTTCCAGACCAGCAACGGCATCAGCTCCTCCAACACTGGCACTCCTGGATCTGAGGGTCAGAGCAACATGCAGGGATCATACAGGTAAAATGAAAGTTCTGTCATGGCTGGTATATTACTAAAATGTCTATTATACTCATAACTGCAGTTTTTTGTCTCTTTAAAATCTAATGTTGACGTCTCTTGTCGCAGCTTCCTCCTTCCCGACGGCACCCTCGCCGAAGTCAGCTTCGTGGCCGACGAGAACGGCTTCCAGCCCTCGTCCGACCTCCTGCCCGTCGCCCCGCCGCTGCCCGACCACGTGCATGAACTGCTCCGCATCGCCGAGGAACAGCGGGCGAGCGGAGTTCAGTTTTAGGATTCTTGAGGAATTGTTTTCATGACAACGAGCTCTCTCTGATTTTCCTGTAAATAAATGAAGAAAAGGCAATATATAATGTGCATGTAGTACTGTACATAATACACTAATCACATGACCAAGACAGTTTTATCATTTTGAAAATCCTTCCAGTGAATTATCCGTTCCATGATAAAAACGAGTATTATATATAATCCAATGCATGGATTTGAGTATGTGTATATTATTCAGAGAGTTCCCTTTTAATTTTACGGAATCGCCTCTCAAGTCATAAAAGCTCCTAGACGTGTCAACGGAATGCCTAAATTACTGATTTATTAATTTATGGAAAGCTTGAACTGAAACTTGATATCAACTGAATGCGACACAACATCCATTAACTGACATTATCATTTTACATTCTTCGACACTAATGTAAAACAGTCACCTTACCTTTTAATTATGTTCCACCTCAATAAAAAAGAAAATAGAAAAAAAAAACGGACAAATGAGATAGATATCTTTATAAAACTGGTATAATGAGAACTGGTCAGACCGGTATCATCTTCACTAAGAGAGGCAGAGTTCGACTTTATATTTCAAGGTGGTTTCGACATCCATAGAGGACGATGTTGTGTAATTTTGTATATTCAACGTTATATATATGTATATATATGTATATATAGGTATATGTTTATATATATAGAGAGACAGACAGTGAGAGTGAGAGTGAGAGTGAGAGTGAGATAGATAGATATATAGATAGAGAGAGAGCGAGAGAGATAATTACTATTGTAGGTGTGATGATTAGATAGACAGACATATACATATATATATGATGCACACACATATACACATACATATACACATATGCATATATGTATACACACACATATATATTTTCATATACATATAACTATAAACACATATGTCTATATGTATATCTATCTATATATCTATATATATATGTGTGTGTGTGTGTGTGTGTGTGTATGTGTGTGTGAATATATATATGTATATGTATATATATATATATATATATATATATATTTAATACATACATATATGAATATATATAGATACACATTATATATACACTGTAAACATATATCTATATATGTTTCTATATAAAGAGAGAGGGAGATAGAGAGAACGAGAGAGAGAAAGAGAGAGAGAGAAGGAAACAAAACTCTGCTATGAATAAGAATATTTTTGTCTAGATACCCTGATAATTACAAGAGTTATAATGATAATATATATATATATATATTTTTTTTTCTGTGCCGTATCAGAACCTGACGTTGGCGACCATGTTTAATTTCATAGTTGGTTATATATATATATATATATATATATATATATATAGATAGATAGATAGATAGATATGGATGGGTGGACGCTTCATGCTCAGGGTGATGTGAAGCGATGGTGTGGTAGCCTAGATAGGGTTAAGTGCTTGCATGCCTTCTCGCTTGCAGCTGCCACCGCTGGCTAGCCTAATGCGAAAAAGGGAGCAGCTCTGCATAAGCCTCCCTTACCAGTTCATAGCTTCTCCGTCATCGAGACTTCTGCAGTGCCTCCTCGTGGCCACCCATGAAAACTGGGCACCTTGCGGTCCCAGGCTAAAATGTGGGGAGTCTCAGAGCATCAGGAGGCCCCAGAGGTACGGAGTCATGGCCCACCGGCGTGTGGACACACCCGGTATCAGCACATCGAAATAATGTTAGTAATAATGATGATGATAATAACAATAGTAATAATAATAATAACACTAATAATAATGATGATAGCAACAACAACAACAATAATAATAACACTGATGATGATAATAATAATGGTAATAAAAATGAAATATAATAATACTAAACATAAATAATGATGACGATAATAATAACATTAAGAATAATAGTAATAATGATTGTGATGACGATGATAACATTAAAAATAATAATGATAACAATAACAATAATGATAACAACAACTACAATGATAATAATAATGATATTGGTAATAACAATAACAACAACAATAATATTTATAAAATTAATAACAGTAATTATAACAATGATGTTGATAATGACATCAATAATATTAATAACAATAACAATATAACAACAACAACAACAATAATAATGATAATAACAATAATAATATTAAAGATAATTATAGCAACAATGACAATAACAATGATAATAATAATAATAACAACAACAACAATAATAATGGTAATAATAATAATAGTAATAATAATAATAATAATGATTGTAATAATAATGAAGTAATTAATAACAATAATCATAATATTCTTAACGATAGTAATAGTAATAATAACAATAATAATATAATATCATATAACAATAATCATAATAATAATAATAATAATAATAATAATAATAAAAATAAAGATGGTAATGATAATGATAATGATAACGGTAATAATAATAATAATAATAATAATAATGATAACAATGATAATAATAGTAGTAATTACAATAATGACAAAACAACAACATATAATGATGAAAAATTATCAATATAATAAAGATAGTATCGATAATAATAACGATGATGAAAGTAACAATGGTGATAATGATGATGATGATAACAATAATATCAGTAATAATATTAATAATAATAATAATGATACAACTACTACTGATGATGATGAAGATGATGATGATGATGATGATGATGATGATGATGACGAGGATGACGATGATGGTGATGATGACCCTGAAATCTACTCTTAAACTACTCGTCAACCCAACTCTGCCACAATCACTCTGACAAGATTATACAAAATCCTCTTCTTGAGGTCACACTGAAGTAAACAGTGCCGCCCACGCTTCCACCCTTTCCCTCTTCCCTTAACCTTCCTGAGCTTCTCGCCACTATATAAACACCGGCTGCAACCGCAACTTCAGCACACAACCATGAAGCTGGTGAGTACAGCATGCACGTCCTGCATTGTCATTGCTGGCGTTGTATTTGACGGTGTTGGTGCGCCATGAGGCAGTCTGAGTGGAACCGAGTTTAATCACCTTCATTTCACACACTCACTCGCATATGTATTTTTACGCGTGCATGTATTTATATGCAAGAAAGTTGAAAAGAATAGTGAGAGATTTTGAATATGTTGAAAATATGTTAAGTGGAAAACTGTCTCCGCCCACAGATCGTCTTTGCCTGTCTGGCCGCCCTCGCCCTCGCCCGTCCTCAGTCACCCGAGTCTGAGGCCGAGACCGTTTTGGACGAGAGGTCCGACAACGGCGACGGCAACTTCCAGTACACCTTCGAGACGAGCAATGGTATCAGGGCCAGCAAAATTGGCACTCCCGGATCTGAGGGCCAGAGCAACATGCAGGGCTCATTCAGGTAAAGTGAAGAAACAAATGTAGATTGAATATTATATTAAACTATAGATTTTGGGCTGTAGTATCTACACTGATATCCTTTGTTGCAGCTTCCTCCTTCCCGACGGAAGCACCGCCGAAGTCAGCTTCGTCGCCGACGAGAACGGTTACCAGCCCTCGTCCGACCTCCTGCCCGTTGCCCCGCCGCTGCCCGATCACGTGCATGAACTGCTCCGCATTGCTGAGGAACAACGGGCGAGCGGAATCACCTTTGAATAAATGCACTCAACCCCATTACGTCTTGCTATTCTCTGATATATATATACGTGTGCAGTGTCTGAAATTATTGCTGCAATAAAGATTACATGTAATCTACGTATTTCTGTATCCGAAATGAAAATTTCCTATTAATCTTAGTCTTTTCAAAATGAAAAGCAGGATGTGTATGTATATGAAGACACTCAAATCCCTTTTTTTTTTTAGATTAAAAACGAATTAATTTCGTTATTGTAACCCAATGAAAAGTGACACTGAATGCCTACTTTCTCTGAAGGTCGCGTATGCACAGTCACCTTATAAATGAGCAATATCCATACTAACTTCATTTCAGATTCCATTGTATTTACCTACCAAATATGTAAAAAATATGACGATGTTTATGGTTTACAAGATATGCATTTTTCTGCAACAATTCTAGACGTATCCGGTCAATAATTACCGCAGGTGAAAAACCTAAACTGCTGAAATTGATATTTAATGTTACACCGGCCTATCTAGGCAAATGCCACTTTCAAGATCAGTGTAAATATTCTGCTGAAATGGAAAGTGTCAGACAACCGACGGTTACACCTTGAGACTGGCATGGGACCTGTTACTTGCACAATCTGGGATCGCCAACTCAGGCTTTATGGGGACCTAGCTCGTTTCCCCTAGCTCGTGTGTATATATATATACACACATTTACATATACATATGTACACACATACATATATACAAATATATATATATATTTACATTTATATGTATATGTATACATATATACATATATATATGTATATATATAAATAGACAGGTATATATATGTATATGCATATATATATATATTTACATATATATATATGTATATACACATATATATGTATATACACATAAATATGTATATATCTGTAAATATATGTATATGAATGACAATCTTACTATAATCTTAAGTGTAATCTTAGCCTTAATAAAAAAATAAAAAAATATCAAACTAACATCATCACCATTATAATGGCAGCAGTAGGAAATCACGACATATTAAGTAAGTCAAGGCTTGATATCATACCCGGTATCAGCACATCGAAATAATATTAGTAATAATGATGATGATAATAACAATAGTAATAATAATAACAACACTAATAATAATGATGATAGCAACAACAACAACAATAATAATAACAATGATGATAATAATAATAATGGTAATAAAAATGAAATATCATAATAATACTAAGCATAAATAATGATAATAATAACATTAAGAATATTAGTAATAATGATGGTGATGACGATGATAACATTAAAAATAATGATAACAATAATGATAACAACAACTACGATGATAATAATAATGATATTGGCAATAACAATAACAACAACAACAAATATAATGATAATACTAATAATAGTAATTATAACAATGATGTTGATAATGATATCAATAATATTGATAACAATAACAATACAACAACAACAACAATAATAATGATAATAATAATAACAATAATAATAGTAAAGATAATTATAGCAACAATGACAATAACAAGGATAATAATAATAATAACAACAACAATAATAATAATGATAATAATAATAATAATAGTAATAATAATAATAATAATAATTATAGTAGTAATAATGATAATAATAATGATTGTAATAATAATAATATTGCTACAGCTAATAACAATAATCATAATATTCTTAATGATAGTAATAGTAATAATAAAAATAATAATATAACATAATATAACAATAATAATAATAATAATAATAATAATGATAATAAAAATAAAGATGGTAATGATAATGATAATGATGACGGTAATGATAATAATAATAATAAAAAAAAATAATAACAATGATAACAAAAGTAGTAATTACAATAATAATGATAAAACAACAATAATAATAATGATGAAAAAAATATCAATATAATAAAGATAGTATCGATAATAATAATGATGATGAAAGTAACAATGGTGATAATGATGATGATGATAACAATAATATCAGTAATAATATTAATAATAATAATATTGATACTACTACTTCTGATGATGATGATGATGATGATGATGATGATGAAGATGATGATGATGATGATATTGATGACGAGGATGACGAGGATGACGATGATGGTGATGATGATGATGATAATGATAATATTAATAATAACCACAATAATAATAATAGTAATAATAATAATCATCATAATGATAATGATAATGATACAAATTATGATGGAAATTAAGATAAATATAATGACTAATACGTTATAATGAAAATAATAACGGTAATCTGAAAGTGCTCAGAGCACATCCTCCGCCGTTATCTGCCACCAACCTTTTTCTAAATGAATCTTTTCACCCTGCTCCTAAAATTTTATTTAATTTCATCTACTCTAAAAACCGAACTTCAACCTTATTTACCCTGAAATCTACTCTTAAACTACTCGTCAACCCAACTCTGCCACAATCACTCTTACATGATTATACAAAATCCTCTTCTTGAGGTCACACTGAAGTAAACAGTGCCGCCCACGCTTCCACCCTTTCCCTCTTCCCTTAACCTTCCTGAGCCTCTCGCCACTATATAAACACCGGCTGCAACCGCAACTTCAGCACACAACCATGAAGCTGGTGAGTACAGCATGCACGTCCTGCATTGTCATTGCTGGCGTTGTATTTGACGGTGTTGGTGCGCCAAGAGGCAGTCTGAGTGGAACCGAGTTTAATCACTTTCATTTCACACACTCACTCGCATATGTATTTTTACGCGTGCATGTATTTATATGCAAGAAAGTTGAAAAGAATAGTGAAGAGATTTTGAATATGTTGAAAATATGTTCAGTGGAAAACTGTCTCCGCCCACAGATCGTCTTTGCCTGTCTGGCCGCCCTCGCCCTCGCCCGTCCTCAGACACCCGAGTCTGAGGCCGAGACCGTTTTGGACGAGAGGTCCGACAACGGCGACGGCAACTTCCAGTACACCTTCGAGACGAGCAATGGTATCAGGGCCAGCAAAATTGGCACTCCCGGATCTGAGGGCCAGAGCAACATGCAGGGCTCATTCAGGTAAAGTGAAGAAACAAATATAGATTGAATATTTTATTAAACTATAGATTTTGGGCTGTAGTATCTACACTGATATCCTTTGTTGCAGCTTCCTCCTTCCCGACGGAAGCACCGCCGAAGTCAGCTTCGTCGCCGACGAGAACGGTTACCAGCCCTCGTCCGACCTCCTGCCCGTCGCCCCGCCGCTGCCCGATCACGTGCATGAACTGCTCCGCATTGCTGAGGAACAACGGGCGAGCGGAATCACCTTTGAATAAATGCACTCAGCCCCATTACGTCTTGCTATTCTCTGATATATATATATATATATATATATATATATATATATATATATACGTGTGCAGTGTCTGAAGTTATTGTTGCAATAAAGATTACATGTAATCTACGTATTTCTGTATCCGAAATGAAAATTTCCTATGAATCTTAGTCTTTTAAAAATAAAAAGCAAGATGTGTATTTATATGAGGACACTGAAATACCTTTTTTTAAATGATCAATATCCATACTAACTTAATTTCAGATTCCATTGTATTTACCTACCAAATATGTAAAAAAATATGACGGTGTTTATGGTTTACTAGATATGCATTGGTTTTCTGCAACAATTCTAGACGCAATCAGCCAATAATTACCGCAGGTGAAAAACCTAAACTGTTAAAATTGATATTTAATGTTACACCGGCCTATCTAGGCAAATGCCACTTTCAAGATCAGTGTAAATATTCTGCTGAAATGGGAAGTGTCAGACAATAACTTTAGGTTAGACAACTGACGCTTGGTTAGTAACGATTAGGTAATTCATGTATATAAATATAAATTGAGCCAATGTGATCAGATGTAATATAAATAAATAACCAGTGCATGCTCAGCAGCAAGAATACTATCACTAAATAATTGTGTTACTGGTCAATTGAATAAAAAATAGGTAAACTTTCATAAATTCCATACCGGACATAACTGCATTAAGGTGCTAACATCTTAAGTTATGAAAATACAATATTTAGGGTCTAGTACGACAATATCGATGTGGTGTACATGTATTTAGAATCTGTTGATACTACATATATCATGCATGGGTAAGATATTATTTTGTTAACACATACTATGATACATTACACTTAGGCAATCCAAAGTGATTTTCATAACAATTAAGTGCTCAGGCAAGTTTATTATGGAAAAGCTGTAAATGCATTAACTGTAAAGATACAATTTAACACTAATTTGTTCTCATTTTAAGTAATTATTTCCTGTAACCTTCAAAATGCTTTCTGTCAGCTAATCCCAAGTTATTAAATATTGTAGTCTATCTATAGTGAGACACGTGAAAGCTTGTTTGTTCTTTATTTCTTCGTTTACAAGTTTTCAATTCTACATCCTGAAAAGTTTTAAGAGCAAATCTGGAACTGTCAGCTCGCCTTTCTCTTCGTATCATGTGGCAGTAATTACAAGACCCCAGAATACATGTTTTTTCTTTCTACCTCCAATAGGTACTGCTTAACTGCACATCATACTGAGTTGGTGTGAGATCTCTTCTTTAAACAGATTTTTTTTTACCTTGATGCCCGGATACAAATGAACAGATATTTTTTGCGATTTGATAGAAGAACATATTTCTGAGAAATCAAACTTCTCTGCATATTTTCATACAAATATTTGTAATTTGCTTTTTATAATGTGCCTGGCAATATATTACTCGTAAAAAATAGTTGACGACCAGCTAAATGCTTTGTATACAAAACTCGATGGTTCACAAAGATAGCTAAAGCGACGGCAGATTCACAAAAATATACTAATTTTTTTTCCCGATTAGTATAAAATATACTGAAATTGTAATGCAAAAGCACCTGTAAGGTATTACGTAGACATTTGATTAATCTCAATTAACAATTGTCTCTTCTTATTTCTTCTATTTGTTTTAGTGTGTGCATAATTCATGTATTCACATATCATATTTCTAATTGGCAACATTCAGAGATTGCACAATAACAAGAAATCATTATAAAAATATGTAAAGTATTAAACTTAAGATAGCTGTCTCTTCTACAACTAAACTCTTCCTTTATCTACCCTCACTACTCTTAATCTACCTCAGAAGTAGATAATAGTCTCATCAGTCTTAAAACATCCCGAAAGTCTACTCATGTATCACTCCTTAACACAAACCTTCTCATGACCAAACCTCATTTATTCTGAAATCTCCATAATCTACACTCTTTACCCTTAATCTACATCTGTGGTTCTCCGACTTTTTTAGTATCGTTACCCCCGGCAGCGTGTGGTAGATCGCCATTACCCCTCCTCCATTCCTCTTCATTTTAGAGAAAAAGAGTGTAATGTATAATCATTTATGCGTTCTGTCTTTAAGAAATTGATTTCTATTCTTATTATGATACATATTGGTTTATTTACCTCTGCATTATTTATCATTATTATTCATCAATTTACCCCACAAACTATTACTAGTATAAAGTACCTCATTATGCCTCAGAAACAGGCTTACATGTAGTTTTGGGCGTACATGCAGTCTCCCTTTTCGGCTGAGGGAATAATATACATGACCGTTTCTCCCACGAACCCCCTTTCCCTCTTCCCTTAACCTTCCTGAGCCTCTCGCCGCTATATAAACAGCGACTGCAACGGCATGCTTCAGCACACTACAACAATGAAGCTGGTGAGTAGACCATGCACGTCCTGCATTGTCATTGCTGGTGTTGTATTTGAGGGGGTTGGTGCGCGAAGAGGCAGTCTGAGTGGAACCGAGTTTAATCACTTTCATTCACAAACTCAGACGTTCTCACACTCATGTACAAGTATTTTTCGTGTGTGTAAATGTGTTTCAATGCAGGAAAGATGAAAAATAGGGAGAGAATTTTCATGTTGAAAATATGTTTTGCGGAAAATTGTCTCTGCCCACAGATCATCTTCGCCTGCTTGGCCGCCCTCGCCCTCGCCCGTCCTCAGACACCCGAGTCTGAGGCCGAGACCGTTTTGGACGAGAGGTCCGACAACGGCGACGGCAACTTTCAGTACACCTTCGAGACGAGCAATGGTATCAGGGCCAGCAAAATTGGCACTCCCGGATCTGAGGGCCAGAGCAACATGCAGGGTTCATTCAGGTAAAGTGAAGAAACAAATGTAGATTGAATATTATATTAAACTATAGATTTTGGGCTGTAGTATCTACACTGATATCCTTTGTTGCAGCTTCCTCCTTCCCGACGGAAGCACCGCCGAAGTCAGCTTCGTCGCCGACGAGAACGGTTACCAGCCCTCGTCCGACCTCCTGCCCGTTGCCCCGCCGTTGCCCGATCACGTGCATGAACTGCTCCGCATTGCTGAGGAACAACGGGCGAGCGGAATCACCTTTGAATAAATGCACTCAACCCCATTACGTCTTGCTATTCTCTGATATATATATACGTGTGCAGTGTCTGAAGTTATTGTTGCAATAAAGATTACATGTAATCTACGTATTTCTGTATCCGAAATGAAAATTTCCTATGAATCTTAGTCTTTTTAAAATAAAAAGCAGGATGTGTATGTATATGAAGACACTCAAATCCCTTATTTCAGATTATTAACGGATTAATGCCTATTAATGCTCCACATTGCTGAGGAACAACGGGCGAGCGGAATCACCTTTGAATAAAAGCACTCAGCCCCATTACGTCTTGCTATTCTCTGATATGTATATGCGTGCGCAGTGTCTGAAGTTACGGGATTAGTCCCAACCTTATCAAAGTCAATAATAATTACATGTAAAATATGTATTTTTCTTTATCCCAGATCAAGAATTTGCATTGAACTTCTCGTGAATTAGTGTTACTTTAAATATGATTGTTAAACTTTGTTGTTTCGAAATAAAAAAATTAACTGGTCAGGTCGGTTATTGGAGACCACTTGGAAAGTGGAAATAAATTCCTTTTCTCACCTTCGTCTGTCTGAGAGCTTCCTATGTGGGCAAGAACGCCTGGAGATCGAGCCATTACAGTACAGCTCCCCTTGGGTGCTGGATGCCTATCGCCAGCGGTGATCTAATTAAATATATCAAATACATGATAGTAATGCTGACAAAGTTCCAGGCAATAATTACTTTTTCCATTTGCAGAACTTATATATAATAAAACTCAGCTCTCTTGGTCACAATTCATGCAATTATAAATACTTATCAATACGCACATTCCTCTTTGAAACGGAAATTTTCTTACGTTTGTATTTTTTTTTCATCTCAGAGACACAGCTGATCAATTAGTACGGCTGGTGTAATAACTAAAGTGCCGAAATTTGTATTAGTTAATATTATTTAGGCCTATTTAGGCATTTATCGTTTTTGTTAGAAGCGTACTTCATCTGCTAAAACGTCAGGATAATTTTGGGTTTTAGGTTGTTTAATAAACGGGTACAGATCAACCATAAGCTAATTTATTTTGGTAAATTACTTATAGTAATCATAACAAACACATAATTAGCAATAACAATATTAATAGATAAATTGTGTTGCTTGTAAGCAATTTCTACGTCCTGAATACTTCTTATTGGCAGATCTTCCTCTTCGCATGTTGCGAGATTTACAGGACACTGAAACACCGGAAGGGTTATTTCAGGTATATATTTTTTTTAGAATAATAATAATTAAAAAAAAATATCTTCACAATACCAGATAATTCAGTATTTGCTTGTTATTAAGTGTAGATAAAAAAAGTTGGGAGAGAGTGACAGATAAAAAAGAAATAATCCCATTCCTTTGTCAACATTTTTAGAGTATGCCTGACCTTGGCCAAGAGTATTTTCTTAATGTTTGTCAAATAAACTAGCATTTCAATTATTTAAACTTCTGAATTTCTATGTACGGGTAATTATGGATGTTGGTGTAATGGGAAAAGGATACTTAGACAAGTTAACACTTTCATGAATGTTCAATGATTTTGTGATGTTATTAAATTTGTAAAGGGAAGAAACAAGAAAAATATAAACAGAGCATCAGAGCAACATTTTTTTTTTCTGTTCTGTCACCATGGATTATGTTTCCGTAAAAAAATACAGATATCTGATACAGCAGGCAATCAGGGGAAACTTTTCTCACTTTGTTCAGGGGTCATCCTATGGAAGTTAAGACTATGCTTGTAATTAAGAAGCCCAATATAGACTGCATGGAATAGAAAAAGCAGGATATGTGTTATTGGAATATGAAAAGTTCCTCAA
>NC_061831.1:18945668-18970668 GCF_019202785.1 Penaeus chinensis
CAGGAGGGATCTTATACGTAAGTGTTAAAAAAAATGCAGAAATATAAACATGCAAATCATCTGCAGTTCATTCGCCAAGATATCTCATTAAGAATAGATTATAAATATTTAAGGTTCTGTATCAAGTAGACTAAAACATACTGCATTTTAAAATATTTATTACCTATTTCTTGCAGCTTTATCCTCGAGGATGGTACCCAGGCTATTGTCTCTTTCGTGGCCAACGAGAACGGCTTCCAGCCCCAGTCCAGCATCCTGCCCACTCCCCACCCTCTTCCTGAACACGTCTATGAGCTGCTGGAAATCGCTGAGCGTCAGCGCGCTGAGGGCATCGTGTTCGAATAAATGGAATTATATCAAATTACTAATGGCCGATGTATAAGTGAAATGAAAACTCTTGTAATAAATTTAGCATGATTCCTACTATAATTATTTTCTCCAATCAGTGATGAAATCCAATTTTATTGTGCAAACACACAAACAAGTCTATATACACTGCCTTACGCCATATATACACCTCTACGCATACTTCGCGTATCCCTAAGTATCAATCATACATGTAAGTGCATCAAGGCACCAAAAGATCAATACTAGTGACATCTGGTAATTGCGGATATACTGCACTATTGCATTTAGCACAGCGTTTCACTTCACAAAGCATTGTGAACAGAAAGCATCCTTGCCTTTACACACACACACACATATACATACATCATTAATATATATATTCATATATATGTGGGTGTGTATGTATGTATGTGTGATGTACATGTGTTATTTTTGCATCACACACAAATATATATTTATACATGTGTATAAATACATACACTAACACACACACACGCACACACATAAACCTATCCACACACCCACACATTTACTAACACACACACACACGCACACACACACACATATATATGATAACAAAAAAATTATATGTATATATATAATGAATATATGTATATGTATATATATACATACATAATTTATACAATATATACACATATATGTATACATATGTATGTATGTGGTGTGTGTGTGTTATTTATGCATCACACACACGCACACACATCTATATATTCAGACATATGTATATATGCACAAATATATATATATATATACATATACATATACTTATACATACACACATACACACACACGCACATATATATATATATACATATATATACACATATATATACATATACATACCCACATATATATATATATATATATATAAATATATACATATATACATGTATAATACACACACTCACAAACGCATATATGTAGTATTATGTACATATATACATGTGCGTATATATACATATATATACACATATGTATAAGACACACACACATACACACATACACACACATACACACACACACACACACACACACACACACACACACACACACACACACACACACGCATATATGTAGTATTATGTATATATATATCATATACATATATGCATATATATGTATGTATATGTATAGGTTTATAATATAATATAAACACACACACACACCCATATATATATAAATATATATATATATATATATATATATATATGATATATACATATATGGTATATATATCTATGATATATATATATATATATATATATGGTATATATATCACATATATGATATATATATATATAGTATATATATCACATATATGATATATATATATACATACATATATATATATATATATATATATATATAAATATGTGTGTGTATGTATTCATATATATATATATATTCATATATATAAATATATATAATATATATATAAATATATATATATATATATGCTATATATATATATGATATACATATATATGTGTGTGTGTATTTGTATATATATTTGTATATATATATATGCACACACACACACACACACACACACACACACACACACACACACACACATATATACGGTTGACGATGAGGAGCAACCCCTTCTACTGCAATATTTGTCGTGTCTGCTGAGCTTTATAGGATGATGATTGCCGTCGCCCAATGTTCATTGTCAGAGGCACATGATCTTGTCGTCTATTTCAGTTGCTGTAGTGCTCTTATGAATGGCAAGAAGCCATCTGGGGTAGAAAAGGTGCTCTACAGCAGTTGAAATACATTCCAGCCATATGCTAAAGATGGCTAACTAGACTTCTTGGAAACAGCATAACACCTCGATTAACGCCGGAAAACCTTTAGCAGATATATGAGACAAGTGTGTAAGAACACTGGGAGGAGACTGTGCGTTTTATCACCTACTCCGAAAAACAGGCGCTATAACCATCACAAAAGTTAAATGTCAAATAATCAATGACATCGATCATCTCAGGGGAATCGTACACGGAGCAGGAACACGGTCACCGTTAAGCGCCATTCTCGCGTAGGAAAGAAGTGACGATATTCCATACCTGATAATATTTCATCAGGACAGTTTTCATAAGTTGCTGGCGAACGTTCCTAAGTGAATCTTAAGAGGAGACGCAGTACCAACATCATGGAAAGAAACTAAAATTACTATTTACTAAACCTGGTAAGCAAGTTCACAAACTAGGAAACTAGAGATCAATTGCACCTTTCTTCCCATAAATTTTAGCATGATACTGTATGCATCACCGAAAGAAAACATGCAGATGCCCTTTTCAAGATGGATATTGTTATTCACTAATATTAACATTATTTGATTGTAAGGATGTTCAGAATTTCCTGAAGCTGCATACATTAGTGCGAAAAGGGTGTTGAGAAACTGTTTCTCAAACCTGAAAAACCAGCTGGTAGGGGGCTAACAAGGGAATCTTCTGTGTGACCTTGTGAAGACCGTTCCAAGGGTTGTCATACGTAGTTTGTATATAGAAAACTTCCCCCTAAGCTAGCAGTAAATAAAATTATGGTTCTTAAGGCGGGATTCCACCAAGGCAACATTCTGGCAACATGTGGCATGCTACATTGTCGCATGGGCTAAGTGTGTTTCCACCAGTTCAACAGAAGGCAACATTTAGCATGCGATTGTGTGGCATGCGACAGGTGGCAACATGTTGCCGTGTTGCCTGACGCATGCGACAAGATTTAGCCTGTTGCCTAGTGTTGAACGCCTTCCCACCAGTCGCGGGAAGGATTCCGTGTTGAAAGGCAACACGATGAATTGGTCACAAGAAAAAAACATAGAATTCATAGAAGAGTATAGAAAACTTTCAGTTCTGTGGGATGTACGCTTGCAAGAGTACAAGAATAATCAGGCTAAATTAGATGCACTGCGGGGATTAACTGAGAAATACAATTGTGACGTGGAGATGCTGAAGAAAAAGATCAAGAATTTGCGTACAGCTTTTCGCCGGGAACATAAACGCCTAACCCTATATACCTATATATATATACCTTATATATATATATACCTATATATATATACCTTAAATATATATGTATATATATATATGTGTGTGTGTGTGTAGATATATATACATAAACATATTTACACTATATATATATATATATATATATATATATATATATATAAACACACACACACATACACACATACACACACACACACACACACACACACACACACACACATATATATATATATATATACACACACACACACACATATATATATATATATATACACACACACACATACGTACATTGCATGTACTGTATATGTTTCTTTCTTCTTTTAGTGGTCTGTCCTACAACAAATTATTTTTGGCATTCATTTTTTATACGACCCTCTGTTCTCTGTTAATTCACTTAACATGCCCAGTCTTTTCCAAGGGAATGAGGGCCACCTTCTGAGATGTTTGCCATAATCAGTCAGATTGGTTACCTGTTACCTTCCCCGAGAGATGGGACCCTTACCTTACCTAACATCGTGTTGCCAACTGGCTTAGTTTTTTTGTTGAATTGGTGGAAAAGATTTTGTGGCATTCAACAGGCAACATAGCATGTAGCATGCTACAAGCAACAATGATGTTGCCTTGTCGCCGGCAACATGTTTCCTTGTTGAAAGCCACATTCAACATATTTGTTGAAAGGTAGTCAAGTCGCATGCTACATGTTGCCTGTGTTGCCTTGGTAGAATCCCGCCTTTAGAGCAGCCTTTTCAAAGAAGAAAAGGATATTTACATGCACCGCTTATTTAGCAACAAACTCATTGTATTTTTTGTCAAGGACGTGGAGTTTTTGGTCTGGTGTAATACCTAAGGCTTATGTGTCATATCAAATCGTTGAAACGGAAGGACACAGACGCACTCGTTTATTCATGGCAAAATTGACTGACAGACGCAACCACAATTATCAACAAAATCTATGGTTGTGGACTAGATGAACTTGACATATTAAAACAAGACTTCTAATCCATAAGACAGGTTTCAGCACCCATACAATTAGTCTTACGGCGAGAGGCTGAGGAATCTTATGGAAGATCGGAATTTAAATCTTTCAAGATTTTTTTCTAGCAAAATTATCTATACTTTCCTATATATGCGGAGGAATACGCGCTAATGACCTTATATATACTGTGACCAATAATTTTAATAAGTCCAAGTTCCTGTTTTCGAATTCTAAGATACAGAAAGAAATGCAAGAAGGTAACGATCGTTTTCGTTTGATTAATTTCCGTGTTGATCTTGTACTACGGAGAATCTGTACTACTAGATTGCTTTTGATAAATTTAAATAAAATTAGCTCGTGTAAATCATAATCATAATCCATAATCACAAAATGTATCTTTATACAAGATAGTATTCTCCTTTACATAATATTTATCTAAATAATTGTATGAGGATGCAGGTGATTCGTGGGACACTTATTTGTTTACATGAACGTCATGTTTGTATACATTGTGATAGAGTTAGACTATTTTCGCATATGAAAAATCCCGGAAATGTGCTAGTGTGACATGGCCAAGCCTTTAAGTGGAACGGAATATTCGTAAGTGAATGAGGCATCGTCAGATCATCATGTAAAGTACGAGAGATAAGTTGGCATCTGCAGACATGCGGATTACCTTCGGCACTGGTTTAAGCTGCTACGGGATATTATTTGGAATTCAGCACACGTCGTGGATTTCCTTGGACATACTTTGTTATAATGGAGAAGGGAAGATGTACTAACATGCACTATCATCCTTGCAAAGACGTGGTATTTACAAGATAGCGCTTTTCTTCGTTTTCGCTAAAATATAGCAAACTATATTTATTGCAATGATTTAAAGCAGCCGAAGCTGGTGTTTTATTATTACAATAATTTCTATATTGAGTGTGCTGTTCTTAAGAACTCTAAAATTGAATAAAGTATTTCATATTTTTCATAGCTATGTGTATTTCATGTAAATACCATTGTATATATAATTTCGAAGTTCATCGATATCATGCAGTATTTATCCTCTGGACATTACTTCGATGACTTCTGTTTTTCAAACTTTAAATGACAAAATGTCAAATAACAGGTAAATGAGGGTAATCATCAGAAGATAGGGGGAAGAGTAGGTAAAGCTATGAAGATTGAAAGGTGGCGCTTTTGAATCGCATCTATGGGCTAATTGTAATGAGATTGCGAAGCCGAAGCTCCGCCCTATGATCGTTCAATGAAGAAGCTCCGCCCCTTTCATTTGTGCACAAGGTATATATAAGCCGGCTTTCCATGCTACAGTATAGTGTTCCCTAGGATAACCACCATGAAGATTGTGAGTATATTATGGAGAAATATTAATAGTAGTGCGCAGATAGAATTATATATATTGTATACGTATGTATCAATACATGCGCACATAGACACATATATGAATATATAAATATATTTATATATATGTATGTAAAAGTATATATGAATATATACATATATATACATATATATAAATATATATACATACGTTATATATATATACATATGTAACATACACACACATATATACATATATGCACGTGTGTTTTTAGCTTGCTGAACTGCGGTTGATTAGGAAGGGCATCCAATCAAGCAAGTGTGGTACTGTCAAATATCCTCTCAATAAAAAAATACTAGAGGCCTAAAAAAATATGCACATAAAAATGATACATACATTTAAGTAAATGAACAACTAAGCATCTATTTCTTGCCTTCTGTGTACAGATCATCCTTGCCTGTCTCGCTGCCGTGGCTGTTGCTGCCCCTCAGGTCCAGGAGCGAGTGGTCGAACTCCTTCGCGATGAGCGCGTAGTCAACGAGGACGGCACCTTCTCCTACGTCGTGGAAGCTGACAACGGCATCAACACAGCCGTTTCTGGAAGCATCGGAGCCGAAGGCCAGATCAACCAGGAAGGATCCTACACGTGAGTGGTCAAGCGATCTGAGAAGATAAAAATATGCAAATTATTTGCAGCTCATTCGCCATATAGTGCATATACCTTGGGCTTCCATATTACGTCGAATTAAAAGATTCTGCATATCTTAATTCTCTCATCATTTCCGTATGACTCAGAGGTACATATATAAATATGTTGACTCACCGCACTTTTACCAACGAAAGAGATAATTTTGCCAATTCCCTATTTCTTGCAGCTTTATCCTCGAGGACGGTACCCAGGCTATTGTCTCTTTTGTGGCCAACGAGAACGGCTTCCAGCCCCAGTCCAGCATCCTGCCCACTCCCCACCCTCTTCCTGAACATGTCTTTGAGCTGCTGGAAATCGCAGAGCGTCAGCGCGCTGAGGGCATTGTGTTCGAATAAGGGATGGAACCAGGATTAAAGATATATGGCAATGAACTTGATGTAATAAATCTTAGCACTACTCATTATTTTATTCCTCCGAAAGCTTAAAGGAGATACTGCATGTATGTGCAGTATCATGCTCGCATATGGTTCCTAAGTTTATCGTGAAACCAGTCATGTAGCAGGCCCCTGTATTTCCAAGAGATGGAGCACCACCCCCGTCAATTAAGTTGAAATGGGTGTTTGTAGCCTATTATATACCCAAATTGTTACTTTTTTTTTTTTTTTTTTTTTTTTTTTTACTTCACTGTACTTCACTTCGGGAACCCCTGGGGTTCCCGAACAACTCAATAAAATAAGTTAATAAATAATACTATTAAAATAAAACGGATTGGAAGTTATTTGGCATCTGAGACCAATGTCTGCAGCAGTCTTCAAACAGCCTATGATCAACTGTTGGCCTACTGCCTTTAAGACCTGTGTAATGATAATAAACTCACAATAAAGCATATTGGATTCTTTTCCTATTTTCTCATGCACTCATACACACACGCATATATATGTATGTATATATATATATATTTATGTATATATTTTCTAGATCTGATTTCATTTTCTTTTTCGTTTTTTTAATTTTCTTAAACACTAGTCTTAATGTCCGTGGCCTCCTTGAGTACTTCCTTTCGCCAACAGTTTGACGATTACCAAACAATTTGACAGAAAGTGGGTTCTAGGGTACTATGGAGCTAGTACATAATGTTGAGTAGATAATGTCCATTTCGCAAGTGGATATAATGTAGCGGAGACGGCACATCGTCGAATTTCCGTCCATGTCAGTACGTTGCAGTTCATTGCCAGCAGACTAGATTTAAGAGGCATTGTTGAAATCACAGACCAGATTGTAAGGAGTGTGGACGACTGAATTGCCTGAATGTACTCACTTCACGTAACACAGTCATCGCGACTTTGTGTTCGGCCGACATTGACATTGAAGATAACCTAGGAACTCCGTAGACTTATATGTACGGGTTAACCTTAATAGGATATAGGGCATGCCGTATAATTGTGAATATGAGCAAACAAATCAATACAGACACATAGATATCCAGGCGGAAATTAGCATATATATACATGCACATATGTATATATATGCGTGTGTGCTTGTGTGTGCCTTGCTATACGATGTCTGACTCAGTAAATAAGTTTCATATCTTTTAATCTGTTTTACATACATGATCACTATAGAAGATAATTGTCCTAATATATGTATATATATATATATATATATTTATATGTGTGTGTGTGTGTGTATATTATATATATGTGTGCCTTGCTGTACGATGTCTGTCGCAGTAAATATATTTGTTTAATCTTTTAATTTGTTTTACATATATGATCTTTATATAAGGTAATCGACCTAATAGAACCATCATAAAAAGCTAAATCATTATCGCCTCAGAAACACACTATGTTAGTTGAAGACAGCTTAGGAATGTAAGGTTGGAAAAAAAATTTGTCCTATAGAACGTATTTATTGTAAGTAGATACATTTAGGTTGGCAAAACTTAATGTTGTAGAATCTCCATACATACAAAGTGTCTTTAACATACTAAGAAGTATGTTGAAGTTTAGCACCGGTGGATGTCCTTGAACATAAGTTCTTATCAACAGTCATAATGGAGAAAGAGAGATTTACTAATATACATGCATCTTCTTTACACGAATATGACATCTACATTTTTTTTTTTAATTCGGGAAATGGCATTAGGATAAGTGTATTTTCGTATATATAAAGCTACATATAAATGTATTTTTTCAGTCAAGCTAATGCAAAATAATATGACTATTAACATAGATGTTATACCAAGCCCTGTCCTTACCAATCTGAAAATATTAACGGGTGACCAATAAATTACTAATTTCTATAGCAAACCTCACGAACGTAACATGCTAATTATCAGCTATTTGGCTTCCGTTATGTACGAAAACTAAAATCTTTTACAGGTTATTGTAAACTTGCAAAGAAAATGCAGATTCATCACTGAGCATTATCTCAATGATTTTTGATGCCCAGATTTTTTCGCTTTTGAACAGCGTCTAAAGTCCCATGCTAAAGGGATAAAGGGCTCAACCTTACCCTTCGAAGCCGAAGCCCCTCCCTCAACATTCAACAAGGAAGCTCCGCCTCCTTTCTTTCAGCGCAAGGTATATATAAGCCGGCTTTACCTGCTAAGGAACCATACCTGGTGTTGCCTAGGAAATTTACCATGAAGATCGTGAGTATCATATGAAATGTTATTTCCATTGCTAGGGATGTGAACGTGTGTTATCATACGTGAAAAAAATATATATACATACTGAATATATGTATATACAAAATACATCCCACATAAATGCACACACTCACACGGGTTTATATATATTTATAATTGTGTTTATATACGCAAAAAAATAATGCATGTGTGAGCATGTCCATATGTATATAGGTAACTTTAATTTATTTTATGTACGTACATTTTCCTTTCATATATAAGTACTTGTAAATATGAGGATGCATAATTTATACATAAAAGCAAAACTGTTACATAAGCACTAATGACATACTGAATTTTGTGTACAGATCGTCCTTGCCTGTCTCGCTGCTGTGGCCGTCGCTGCCCCTCAGCTCCAGGAGCGAGTGGTCGAACTCCTTCGCGATGAACGCGTAGTCAACGAGGACGGCACCTTCTCCTACGTCGTGGAAGCTGACAACGGCATCAACACAGCCGTTTCTGGAAGCATCGGAGCCGAAGGCCAGATCAACCAGGAGGGATCCTATACGTAAGTGGTGAAGATAACTGTTAAGGCATATAAGCAGGCTGGTTCGCCAAAATAATAAGCATAAATGGATTCTATATTAATTGCCTATTTCTTGCAGCTTTATCCTCGAGGACGGTACCCAGGCTATTGTCTCTTTCGTGGCCAACGAGAACGGCTTCCAGCCCCAGTCCAGCATCCTGCCCACTCCCCACCCTCTTCCTGAACACGTCTTTGAGCTGCTGGAAATCGCAGAGCGTCAGCGCGCTGAGGGCATTGTGTTCGAATAAGGGATGGAACCAGGATTGAAGATATATGGCAATGAACTTGATGTAATAAATCTTAGCACTACTCATTATTTTATTCATCCGAAAGTTTAAAGGAGATACTGCATGGGTGCGCAGTATCATGCTCGCATATGGTTCTTAAGTTTATCGTGAAACCAGTCATGTAGCAGGCCCAATGTTTGTAGCAGTCTTCAAACAGCCTATGATCAACTGTTGGCCTACTGCCTTTAAGAGCTGTGTAATGATAAACCCACAATGAAGCATATTGGATTCTTATCCTATTTTCTCATGCACTCATACACACACGCATATATATGTATATATATATATATATATATTAATGTATTTTCTAGATCTGATTTCATTTTCTTTTTCGTTTTCGTAATTTTCTTAAATACTAGTCTTAATGTCCGTGGCTTCCTTGAGTACTTCCTTTCGCCAACAGTTTGACGATTACCAAACAGTTTGACAGAAAGATATCTTGGTGGGTTCTAGGGTACTATGGAGCTAGTACATAATGTTGAGTAGATAATGTCCATTTCGCAAGTGGATATAATGTAGCGGAGACGGCACATCGTCGAATTTCCGTTCATGTCAGTACGTTGCAGTTCATTGCAAGCAAACTAGATTTAGGAGGGATTGTTGAAATCACAGACCAGATTGTAAGGAGTGTGGACGACCGAATTGCCTGAATGTACTCACTTCACGTAACACAGTCATCGCGACTTTGTGTTCGGCCGACATTGACATTGTAGATAACCTAGGAACTCCGTAGACCTATATGTACGAGTCAATCTTGATAGGATATAGGGCAGACACAGATATCCAGGCGGAAATGAGCATATATATGCATGCACATATGTACATATATGCGTGTGTGCTTGTGTGTGCCTTGTTATACGATGTCTTACGCAGTAAATAAGTTTCATATCTTTTAATCTGTTTTACATACATGATCACTATAGAAGATAAATGTCCTAATATATGTATATATATGTGTGTGTGTATATATATATATATATATATATATATATATATATATATATATTATATATATGTGTGTGCCTTGCTGTACGATGTCTGTCGCAGTAAATATATTTGTTTAATCTTTTAATTTGTTTTACATATATGATCTCTATATAAGGTAATCGACCTAATAGAACCATCATAAAAAGCTAAATCATTATCGCCTCAGTTAAAGACAGCTTAGGAATGTAAGGTTGGAAAAAAAATTTGTCCTATAGAACGTATTTATTGTAAGTAGATACATTAAGGTTGACAAAACTTAATGCTGTAGAATCTCCATACATACTAAGTGTCTTTAACATACTAAGAAGTATGTTGAAGTTTAGCACCGGTGGATGTCCTTGGACATAAGTTCTTATCAACAATCATAATAGAGGAAGAGAGATTTACTAATATGCATGCATCTTCTTTACTCGAATATGACATCTACATTTTTTTTTAATTCGGGAAATGGCATTAGGATAAGTGTATTTTCGTATATATAAAGCTACATATAAATGTATTTTTTCAGTCAAGCTGATGCAAAATAATATGACTATTAACATAGATGTTATACCAAGCACTGTCCTTACCAATCTGAAAATATTAACGTGTGACCAATAAATTACTAATTTCTATAGCAAACCTCACGAACGTAACATGCTAATTATCAGCTATTTGGCTTCCGTTATGTACGAAAACTAAAATCTTTTACAGGTTATTGTAAACTTGCAAAGAAAATGCAGATTCATCACTGAGCATTATCTCAATGATTTTTGATGCCCAGATCTTTTCGCTTTTGAACAGCGTCTAAAGTCCCATGCTAAAGGGATAAAGGGCTCAACCTTACCCTTCGAAGCCGGAGCCCCTCCCTCAACATTCAACAAGGAAGCTCCGCCTCCTTTCTTTCAGCACAAGGTATATATAAGCCGGCTTTACCTGCTAAGGAACCATACCTGGTGTTGCCTAGGAAATTTACCATGAAGATCGTGAGTATCATATGAAATGTTATTTCCATTGCTAGGGATGTGAACGTGTTTTATCATACGTGAGAAAAATGTATATATACATACTGAATATATATATATATATATATATATATATATACAAAATACATACCCACATAAATGCACACACTCACACGGGTTTATATATATCTATAATTTATTTATATACGCAAAAAATTAATGCATGTGTGTGCATGTCCAGATGTATATAGGTAACTTAGATTTATTTTATGTACGTATATTTTCCTTTCATATATAAGTACTTGTAAATATGAAGATGCATAATGTATACATAAAAGCAAAACTGTTACATAAGCACTAATGACATACTGAATTTTGTGTACAGATCGTCCTTGCCTGTCTCGCTGCTGTGGCCGTCGCTGCCCCTCAGCTCCAGGAGCGAGTGGTCGAACTCCTTCGCGATGAACGCGTAGTCAACGAGGACGGCACCTTCTCCTACGTCGTGGAAGCTGACAACGGCATCAACACAGCCGTTTCTGGAAGCATCGGAGCCGAAGGCCAGATCAACCAGGAGGGATCCTATACGTAAGTGGTGAAGATAACTGTTAAGGCATATAAACAGGTTGGTTCGCCAAAATAATAAGCATGAATGTATTCTATATTAATTGCCTATTTCTTGCAGCTTTATCCTCGAGGACGGTACCCAGGCTATTGTCTCTTTCGTGGCCAACGAGAACGGCTTCCAGCCCCAGTCCAGCATCCTACCCACTCCCCACCCTCTTCCTGAACACGTCTTTGAGCTGCTGGAAATCGCAGAGCGTCAGCGCGCTGAGGGCATCGTGTTCGAATAAGGGATGGAACCATGATTTAAGATATATGGCAAAGAAATGTACTTGATGTAATAAATCGTAGCACTACTTATCATTCTTTATCTTACCTAAAGTTTGAAGGGAAGAATGGATGCACATGTAATCTTGTGCAGATACATTTTATGCTCACTGACACATGCATGCACACACACACACACACACACACACACACACACACACACTTACACACATGCAGATGTATGTATTACACGCAGATAATGATACTATGTATGTTTCATTTAGTTTTTTATTATACTTCGTGGAAATCAGAACATTTGGTCTATCTGGAGATGTCTTGAGAACTGTGCTCGTTAATAGCAATTGTATGTCTTTATCGAGCACCACCTGAAGATATAAACGGAGAATAAAAAATAAAAAATAAAAAAAATCTGTCAAAATATAAATACCGCCACCGCTGGGACAGTGGTTCTTAAAATTTCTCGCCATTAAGCCCAATCATGAGGCGGACCCCTTGATTACTAATAAGCGGAGCCCCATCCCAATATCACCATAAAAGGTGTTTGTTGCTTAGAATAATAAAAAGTAAATTAATCATGAAATATTAAAATTTGATTTCGCACATAATTCATTTGATCTCATCATATATATACATACATTTATACATATTAATACATACATATATCTATATACATACATACAGGCATGGATATATATATACACACACAAATAGGAATGCATATATATATATATATATATATATATATATATATATATATATGCACACACACACACACACAAACACATATGTATATATCTATATTTGTTAGATAAATTATCTATCTAGGTACAAATAAATATTTATATATACATACATATGTATATATATATAGATATAAAAAAACATACATACGTATATACACATATATATGTGTGTATGCGTGCGAGCGCCTTATATTATCCTAAAGCACGCATAAACAAGAGTATCATGTACGTTGTTATACATAATCTGGAGGTGTTTCGGTTTACATTTTGTTAACGAAAGATATGAATTTGTTAACGTTTATTTCTTTTTTTGCAGCTTTATCCTCGATGACTCAGGCTACTGTCTCTTCCGTGGCCAACGAGAACGGCTTCCAACCCCAGTCCAGCATCCTACCCACTCCCCACCCTCTTTGAGCTTCTGGAAATCGTTTTCGAATAAGGGATGAAACCAGGATTTCAGATATATGACAATAGCCTATTATTATTATTTTTTTATGATTCCTCCGAAAGATACTCGCATGTGGTTTTAAAGTTTATCGTGAAACCAGTCATGTGGCAGACCCCTTGATTTGCAAGAGGTGTTTATAGACTAGAATATACCAAAATTGTTACTGAAATATTTTTTTTTATTTCACACCATGGCATTACGAATCTCTGGGGGTTTATTATTGTTATAAATAAATTAACAAATAACGCTATTGCTACTAATACTTATTATTATTACTATTTTTTTAAAAATGGATTGATAGAGTGATTTGCCATCTAAGGCCAGTTTCTATAACAAAGGTTTTCAAACAGAGTATATGGCTCACTTTAGGCCTACTGCCTTAAGGAGCCGTTAGAGGATAATTAACCCACAGCAAAACACATTGAATGGTTTCTCATTCTATTTTATCTGTATACATGCACATTTATATGCATATACACTTATATGTATGTATTTTCTAGATTTTATTTTTTTCTATTTTTCGTTTTCTTAAATACAAATCTTAATGTCCGTGGCCTCCTTGAGTACTTCTTTTCGCCCACAGTTTGACGACCACTAACCATTTTGACAGGAAGCTATTTACATTGGTGGGTTCTAGGATAATATAGCGCCAGTACTCGCACATAATGTTGAGAATTTTTTGCCGCGCCGGCGACACAGCGTCCATTCGCAAGTGGATATAATGTAGCGGAGACGGTACTTTGGCGAATTTCCGTTCATGTCAGTACGTTGCAATTCATTGTCAGTAGACGTGATTTAGGAGGCATTGTTAAAATTACAGACCAGGTTATAGGAAAGAGTGTGGACGACCGAACTGACTGAATGTACTCACCTCACGCAACATAGTCATCGCGACTTTATGTTCGCCCGACATTGACATTGAAAATAATGTTGGAAAATAATGTAGGGATTCCGGTGTTAACCTTGGCAGGATAAAGGGCATGACGTACAATTATGAAAATGAATAAATCAATCAACTCTTACACACACGCACACATAGATATGCAGACAGAAGTGATCATATATACATACATACATATATATATGTGTGTGTATGTGCGTGTGCCTTGCTATACGATGTTTGTCGTAGCAAGTAATTTTCATAGATTTTAATTTGTTTTACATATATGATCACTATATAAGGCAATCGATCTGGTAGAACCATCATAAAAAGCTAAATCATTATCCTCAGCGAACACACTATCAGTTGAAGACAGCTTAGGAAAGCAAGGTTGGAAAAAACTCTTCCTATTGAACGTGCTTATTGTGAGTAGATTCATCTTAGGTTGGCAAAACTTAATGCTGTAGAATCACCATACATACTAAGTATCTTCAACATACTATGTTGAAGTTCAACACCGATGGATATCCTTAGACACAAGTTCTTATCAACATTCATAATGGAGGAAGAGATTTACTAATGTATAAGAACTTTCTTCTTTACACGAAGATGACATCTACAATTTTTAAAAATATAGGAAAATGTATTAAGATAAATGTATGCTTTTGCGAAAACTAAACGGTTTTAATCTTTTACAGGTTATCAACGTTGACTATCATAAAATAATTGTAAACTTGCAAAGAAAATCCAAGCAGATTTATTACTGACTATGATTTCAATGACTTTTGATGTTCAAATCTTTTCACTTTTGAACAGCAACTAAAGGGATAAAGGGCTCAACTTACCCTACCGAAGCTGAAGCTCCTCCCTCAACATTCAACAAGGAAGCTCCGCCTCCTTTCTTTCAGCACAAGGTATATATAAGCCGGCTTTACCTGCTAAGGTACCATACCTTAGCAGGATATTTATCATGAAGATTGTGAGTATCAAATGAAATGGTATATCCATTGCTTGGGATGTGTACTGTACGTGAGTGTAATAAGTGAAAATATGATACATATATACATACTGAATATGTACATACACACGCTCACATGTATTTGTGTATATTCATAATTATATGTACATGTACAAAAATATATGTATATGCATGTGTGTTTTGTGTGCATATGAATATATATGTATATATCATAACAAAAATGTATTTTATGTAGTTATATTTTTATTTTCATATATAAGCATTTGTAAATGTGAAGATGCATTATGTATAAACAAAAGCAAAACTGTTACATAAGCACATTTGACATATACATTTTTGTGTTCAGATCGTTCTTGCCTGTCTCGCTGCTGTGGCCGTCGCTGCCCCTCAGCTCCAGGAGCGAGTGGTCGAACTCCTTCGCGATGAACGTGTAGTCAACGAAGACGGTACCTTCTCCTACGTCGTGGAAGCTGACAACGGCATCAACACAGCCGTTTCTGGAAGCATCGGAGCCGAAGGCCAGATCAACCAGGAGGGATCCTATACGTAAGTGGTGAAGATAACTGTTAAGACATATAAGCAGGTTAGTTCGCCAAAATAATAAGCATGGATTGCATGTATTTTATAGTTTCCATATTAATTGCCTATTTCTTGCAGCTTTATCCTCGAGGACGGTACCCAGGCTATTGTCTCTTTCGTGGCCAACGAGAACGGCTTCCAGCCCCAGTCCAGCATCCTGCCCACTCCCCACCCTCTTCCTGAACACGTCTTTGAGCTGCTGGAAATCGCAGAGCGTCAGCGCGCTGAGGGCATTGTGTTCGAATAAGGGATGGAACCAGGATTGAAGATATATGGCAATGAACTTGATGTAATAAATCTTAGCACTACTCATTATTTTATTCATCCGAAAGTTTAAAGAGATACTGCATGTGTGTGCAGTATCATGCTCGCATATGGTTCTTAAGTTTATCGTGAAACCAATCATGTAGCAGGCCCAATGTTTGTAGCAGTCTTCAAACAGCCTATGATCAACTGTTGGCCTACTGCCTTTAAGAGCTGTGTAATGATAATAAACCCACAATAAAGCATATTGGATTCTTATCCTATTTTCTCATGCACTCATACACACACGCATATATATATATATATTTATGTATGTATTTTCTAAATCTGATTTCATTTTCTTTTTCGTTTTTGTAATTTTCTTAAACACTAGGCGTAATGTCCGTGGCCTCCTTGAGTACTTCCTTTCGCCAACAGTTTGACGATTACCAAACAGTTTGACAGAAAGATATCTTGGTGGGTTCTAGGGTACTATAGAGCTAGTACATAATGTTGAGTAGATAATGTCCATTTCGCAAGTGGATATAAAGTAGCGGAGACGGCACATAGTCGAATTTCCGTTCATGTCAGTACGTTGCAGTTCATTGCCAGCAAACTAGATTTAGGAGGGATTGTTGAAATCACAGACCAGATTGTAAGGAGTGTGGACGACCGAATTGCCTGAATGTACTCACTTCACGTAACACAGTCATCGCGACTTTGTGTTCGGCCGACATTGACATTGTAGATAACCTAGGAACTCCGTAGACCTATATGTACGAGTCAATCTTGATAGGATATAGGGCAGACGCAGACACAGATATCCAGGCGGAAATGAGCATATATATGCATGCACATATGTATATATATATGCGTGTGTGCTTGTGTGTGCCTTGCTATACGATGTCTGACGCAGTAAATAAGTTTCATATCTTTTAATCTGTTTTACATACATGATCACTATAGAAGATAAAGGTCCTAATATATGTATATATATATGTGTGTGTATATATATATATATATATATATATATATATATATATATATATTATATATGTGTGTGCTTTGCTGTACGATGTCTGTCGCAGTAAATATATTTGTTTAATCTTTTAATTTGTTTTACATATATGATCTCTATATAAGGTAATCGACCTAATAGAACCATCATAAAAAGCTAAATCATTTTCGCCTCAGAAACACACTATGTCAGTTGAAGACAGCTTAGGAATGTAAGGTTGGAAAGAAAACTTGTCCTATAGAACGTATTTATTGTAAGTAGATACATTAAGGTTGGCAAAACTTAATGCTGTAGAATCTCCATACATACTAAGTGCCTTTAACATACTAAGAAGTATGTTGAAGTTTAGCACCGGTGGATGTCCTTGGACATAAGTTCTTATCAACAGTCATAATGGAGGAAGAGAGATTTACTAATATGCATGCATCTTCTTTACTCGAATATGACATCTACATTTTTTTTTTAATTCGGGAAACGGCATTAGGATAAGTGTATTTTCGTATATATAAAGCTACATATAAATGTATTTTTTCAGTCAAGCTGATGCAAAATAATATGACTATTAACATAGATGTTATACCAAGCACTGTCGTGAGTATCATATGAAATGTTATTTCCATTGCTAGGGATGTGAACGTGTTTTATCATACCTGAGAAAAATGTATATATACATACTGAATATATGTATATACAAAATACATACATACATAAATGCACACACTCACACGGGTTTATATATATTTATAATTTATTTATATACGCAAAAAAATAATGCATGTGTGTGCATGTCCATATGTACATAAATAACTTAAAATTATTTTATGTACGTATATTTTCCTTTCATATATAAGTACTTGTAAATATGAGGATGCATAATGTATACATAAAAGCAAAACTGTTACATAAGCACTAATGACATACTGAATTTTGTGTACAGATCGTCCTTGCCTGTCTCGCTGCTGTGGCCGTCGCTGCCCCTCAGCTCCAGGAGCGAGTGGTCGAACTCCTTCGCGATGAACGCGTAGTCAACGAGGACGGCACCTTCTCCTACGTCGTGGAAGCTGACAACGGCATCAACACAGCCGTTTCTGGAAGCATCGGAGCCGAAGGCCAGATCAACCAGGAGGGATCCTATACGTAAGTGGTGAAGATAACTGTTAAGGCATATAAGCAGGTTGGTTCGCCAAAATAATAAGCATGAATGGATTCTATATTAATTGCCTATTTCTTGCAGCTTTATCCTCGAGGACGGTACCCAGGCTATTGTCTCTTTCGTGGCCAACGAGAACGGCTTCCAGCCCCAGTCCAGCATCCTGCCCACTCCCCACCCTCTTCCTGAACACGTCTTTGAGCTGCTGGAAATCGCAGAGCGTCAGCGCGCTGAGGGCATCGTGTTCGAATAAGGGATGGAACCATGATTTATGATATATGGCAAAGAAATGTACTTGATTTAATAAATCGTAGCACTACTTATCATTCTTTATCTTATCTAAAGTTTGAAAGGAAGACTGGATGCACATGCAGTCTCGTGCAGACACATTTTCCGCTCACTGACACATGCATGCACATTCATGCAATTACACACGCACACACACACACACATTCAGATGTATGTATTACACGCAGATAATGATACTATTTTTTTTTAAAATTTAGTTTTTGATACTTTGAAAATCAACGTTTGATCTATCTGGATATGATTTGAAAACTGTGGTCAATAGCAAATTGTTTTTTTATGAAAACAAAACAAAAACATACATACAGCTATGTATTTGTATACATACAGGAATGATATATACACATACACAAATAGGAACGGACATATATACACATATATCCATTTATATATACACAAATAGGAATGTACATATACATATCCAATTATATATTATATATTATTCATCAATGTATGAACATAGAAATATCTATATATACAGGTATATGTATATATATATACATATAAAGAAGCATGCATCTATACGCACACAAACATATAAATATATGTGCGCGCGCGCCTTATATACCAAAGCACTCGTAAACAAGAGCATAATGCATATTGTCATACATCATCTGTTGTAGCAAGTAATTTCCATGATACTGACTCGTTTTATAGATATGACCGCTATGCCAGGAAGTTGGACTAATGAAAAAGATCACCAAAAACTAAATTTTGTAACATCACATTACACCATACGGCTAGAAAGACTGGAATATTGTGTGTGTTTATAGTGAGTTACATCTTCGGTAGATGTATGAACATCTTGTAATTGTAAAATGAATCCTACATACATTTTTGGATAAATTCTTGAGAAAAACCTCTTATGAATGACAGTCGACAAATATATAATGAAATGCCAGCGATGAACTGTTGATTGCCTTCGGTCTAGATTTGGGATATTAGAGAATTACACATTTAACAGTGAGGGATATCCTTGGATATAACATAACGGAGTCATAACGGAAGAGAAACACATGCATTATCAATCCTATAAATGCATTTTCGTTGCAGAAATACGACATCTACGAGTTTGTGTTTGGATTTTTCAACTAATAGAACTGTATTAGTACTAGATGATCACCAGAATGCTCCTCTTTTTCAGTCAAGCTATTGCAACCTTCATCTTTACAACCATTTAACGCGGGTATTATATCGAATACTGTCCTTACAAAACACTTTGAAATTCAAAACGTGTGACCAATAAATTTATGTTTAGAAAAAAACAACTTCACGAACAGTGCTAATGTGATTAAATATTTGGCTCCCGATATATACAAAACTATATTTGAATATCTTCCAGGTATCAAGATATTCCAGCCTATCATCGTTAAAGCTTTCATAAAACAGGACTGTAGCTAAGAAAATGCAAGCTGTATTTATTACTGCCGTTACTGCAATGATTTCTGTTGTTCAGATCTTGTGAATATTGACCTATGCTAAGAGGATAAAGAGTTTGATCTTACCCTTCGAAAGCTGAAACTCCTCCCTAAGGTCGTTCGGTAAGGATGCTCCGCCCCCTTTCTTTAAGCCCAAGGTATATATAAGTCGACTTTACCTGCTACAGTACTATACCTGGTGTTCCCTCGAGAAGCTACCATGAAGATCGTGAGTACATTATGAAGAAACGTCATTTCCATTGCTAAAGATGTGTACTTGTAGATGTGTATGTAACACAGAAGTTATACATAAATGCATATATATTTATTCAAATATATAGAGATATACATATATATACGAACACGTACAAATACACACGTACGAATTTGAGTATGTGTACATACGCACACACATATATGTACATACATATATACATGTGTCTATGTGGTTGTGTGCATTCTCATATATATATATATATTTTTTTTTTTTGTAAAGTGCTTTCGAATATAACGATGCACAGGTATGTATAAATAGATGCAAAACAGTCATATAACCACTATTCGCATACTGATTTCTGTGTACAGATCGTTCTTGCCTGTCTTGCCGCCGTGGCTGTTGCCGCCCCTCAGCTCCAGGAGCGAGTGGTTGAGCTCCTTCGCGATGAGCGTGTAGCCAACGAGGACGGCACCTTCTCGTACGTCGTGGAAGCCGACAACGGCATCAACACAGCCGTTTCTGGTAGCATCGGAGCCGAAGGCCAGATCAACCAAGAGGGATCTTACACGTAAGAAGACATCTGCAAAGATAAAGACATGCAAACAATTTTCAGGGTGGCTTGCCAAAATATTAAACATATATTGCAGATACTTTAGGTGTTCCATATCACGTTTAATAAAAGATCATGCATATTCTCTACATATTTTCGTAAGCGTTTCGGGGTACATTTTGTTGACGAAAGATATAATTTTTATTATGTTTATTTCCTGTTTTTGCAGCTTTATTCTCGAGGACGGTACCCAGGCTATTGTCTCTTTCGTGGCCAACGAGAACGGCTTCCAGCCCCAGTCCAGCATCCTGCCCACTCCCCACCCTCTTCCTGAACACGTCTTTGAGCTGCTGGAAATCGCAGAGCGTCAGCGCGCTGAGGGCATCGTGTTCGAATAAGGGATGGAACCAGGATTGAAGATATATGGCAAACAAATGTAACTTGATGGAATAAATCGTAGCACTACTTATCATTCTTCTTATCTCACCAAAAGTTTAAAGGAAAGACTGGACGCACACACAGTCTCATGCACACATATTTTACGTTCATATGATATATGCACATTCACACATACATGTACACATGTATGTATTCCACGCAAATAATGAGCCTATGTATGTTTCACTTAGTTTCTTATTACAACTTTCGGAAAACAGAACATTTGGTCTATCTGGATATGGCTTGAGGACTGTGGTCGTTAATGCCAAGTGTATTTTTAAAAATCAAACACCACCTTAGGATAAAATAAATAATGTAGTGAAATACTGACTAAAGTATAAACACTTACCGCCACCTCTAGGACAATGGTTATTGAACTTTCTCGTCGCTGATTATTGATAACTGGATCTCCATCCCAATATCACCATGAAAGATGTTTGTATCCTAAAACGTAAAATAAAAAATGATATTTGCTCATCAAATATTAAATTTTGATTTCGATCATCGTTTTAGTTCATCTGATATAATTTATTTACGAGGGTTCCCTGACAACACTTGAGTTTTGTCAAGTTATGTTATTTTGATAATATTACTTGACACCGAGGTAAAATATAGGCATTAACCTTGATACGTATATCACTGTAATGTAGGGTCTTTTATATCCATATATATATGTATATACAAGTATATTTATATTCACATATACATATGTATATATATATATATATAAACATATCTATATATGCATATGTACATACACACCTATCTGTTGACGGCAAATTATTTTAAATAATCAATCTATATGTATGTTTCTGTAGGTGATATGTATAAACATATTTATAGGTATGGATATCTGTATATATATAACCATACATATAGATATAGATGTATATATACACATTTATATATATGTATATATACATAAATGTGTGTGTGTGCGTGAGTGTGTACTTGTATGTGTGAGTGCGAATTATATATATATATATATATATATATATTTGCACACACAATATATACATATATATGATTATACGGATGCACACACAAACACCGTGATTTAGCCCTATCTGACTTCTTTATATATATATATATATATATATATATATATATATGCACACATATAAATGAATGTATAAGTCTACATATGTATTCCTGTATGTATATATATGAATGTATAAGTAATATATATATACATATATATTCTTGAAGTATATACATGTGTGTGTTTACACTGTGTGCGTATATATATACACACACACATACATACATGAATGATATATTCATGTACAGACATATATACATTTTATATACTTGTATATCTATATATACACATATACAGGAATGCACATTTGTATGTATATATGAGTGTATTATATAGATATTTATCTCTTTGTACATACACACACACACACATACACACACACACACACACACATATGTATATATGAATATATATATGTATGACCGCTATGTAAGGCAGATGTCTACTGTAAAATATATATGCATTCCTGTATACATATATATATTCACACCCACACACGTGTATTTGCATATATATGTGCATTCCTATATATATATGTGTGTGTGTGTGTGCATTCCTGTATATATATATACACATATATAAAACACACACACATTTGTATATATACACACTGTATATGTCTGTATGTACATATATATCCATATATATATGTATTATTTACACACATAAATATATATATATAGAAATACACAGAGGTTGTTTATATGTGTGTGTACGTGTGTGCATTATATTATACTAAAGCACTAGTAAACAAGAGTACCATGTATATTGTTACACGATATCTGCTGTAGCAAGTAATTTCCATGATATTATTTGACTTGTTTTATATATATGACTGTTATGTAAGGTAGATGTTTACCTGTAAAATTAATCATACTGCTATTTTTGGGTGGGTTTTTGAGAAAGTCCTCACGTGAATGAGATAATCGACAGATTTAATGAAATACTAGAAACAAGCTTGAGATATTAGGAAGTATGTTGAAATTCAATATAAAGAGATATCCTTAGACATACTTTGTTATCAACAGTCATAACCGAAGAACAGATGTATTTTCATTATTAATTTTACATATGCATTTCTTTGCACAAATGCATCCACGAGACGCTTGTGTTATGTTACAATTGATAAAATATAGCATATTTTATTAGTACTAGATGTTCGGCAGAATATATATGTATATTTTTTTCAACCTAATTCAAAATAACTGACGCATCTATTAACTTTAAAATTCTAAACACGTGACCAATCTTAAAAAAAACAAAAACGAATGTAATAATTGCAAATATATTTAAATATTTGGCTTCCGATATTTAAGAAATCTGCAACATTTTAATTTCTTCCAGGTATCAACACATTCCATGTTATTGCTGAATCTCGTAAAACGGAACTGTAAACTTGCAAAGTTAGAAAAGTACAAGCAGTATTCCTCATTGACTATTACTTCAAAAAGTTCTGTTGATCAGACCTTTTCGCTATTGAGCAGCAACTATAGACCTATGATAACGGGATAGCTGGCTCAACCTGACCCTTCCAAAGCCGAGGCTCCTCCCTAAGGTCGTTCAATAAGGCAGCTCCGCCCCCTTCCTTTAAGTCCAGGGTATATATAAGCCGGTTTTAGCTGCCACGGTACCATACCTAGTGTTGTCTACGATTAGAACCATGAAGATTGTGAGTATCATTTGCAGAAATGTTATTTTAAGTGCTAAAGGTGTGTACGTGTACGCACGGATAAATTATACAGGAAAACAAGCGACATACATATATTGAGTATGTACACACACACACACACACACACACACACACACACGCACGGGTTTGTATATGTGTGTACATATGCATGAATATATGTACTGGGTATGTGTGTTTGAGTACATGTGCAGATGTATACATAAATATATTAATATGTATACACATAAATGTATTTTGTTTACATTTTATTCTTCTGCACATACTTGTAAATATGAGGACACATTGATATGTATACATGCAAAAGTCACAAACACTATTCGCAAACTGCTTTCTGTGTACAGATCGTTCTTGCCTGTCTTGCCGCCGTGGCTGTTGCCGCCCCTCAGCTCCAGGAGCGAGTGGTTGAGCTCCTTCGCGATGAGCGTGTAGCCAACGAGGACGGCACCTTCTCGTACGTCGTGGAAGCCGACAACGGCATCAACACAGCCGTTTCTGGAAGCATCGGAGCCGAAGGCCAGATCAACCAGGAGGGATCGTACACGTAAGTGGTCAAGACTTCTGCGAAGATAAAGACAAGCAGACTATTTACAGTTCGTTTGCCTAAATACTACGCATAAATTGCAGGTATGTTAAGGTTCCATAAGACGTTAACAAAAAGATCTTGAGTAACTCAAATTTC
>NC_061831.1:18973168-18995668 GCF_019202785.1 Penaeus chinensis
TACATAAACATACATGAATGATATATTCATGTACAGTTATATATACATTTTATATACTTGTATATCTATATATACACACATATACAGGAATGCACATTTGTATGTATATATATGTGTATGTTATATAGATATTTATATATCTTTGTACATACATACATAGACACACACACATATATGTATATGTACATACATATATATTTATGCACACACATACACACACACACATATGTATATATGAATATATATATGTATGACGGCTTTGTAAGGCAGAAGTCTACTGTAAAATATATATGCATTCCTGTATACATATATATATTCACACCCACACATGTGTATTTGCATATATATATATGTTCATTCCTATATATATATGTGTGTGTGTGCATTCCTGTATATATATACACATATATAAAACACACACAAATTTGTATATATACACACTGTATATGTCTGTATATACATATATATTCATATATATATGTATATATACATGCTTGCACATAAATATATATATATAGAAATACATAGAGGTTGTTTATATGTGTGTGTACGTGTGTGCATTATATTATACTAAAGCACTAGTAAACAAGAATATCATGTATATTGTTATACGATATCTGCTGTAGCAAGTAATTTCCATGATATGTTTTGACTTGTTTTATATAAATGACCGTTATGTAAGGCAGATGTTTACCTGTAAAATGAATCATACTGCTATTTTTGGGTGTTGTTTTTTTTTTGTTTTTTTTTTTTAGAAAGTCCTCACGTGAATGAGATAATCGACAGATTTAATGAAATACTAGAAACAAGCTTGAGATATTAGGAAGAATGTTGAAATTCAATACAAAGAGATATCCTTGGACATACTTTGTTATCAACAGTCATAACCGTAGAACAGATGTATTTGCATTATTAATTTTACAGATGCATTTCCTTTGCACAAATGCATCCACGAGACGCTTATGTTATGCTTTACAATTGATGAAATATAGCATATTTTATTACTTATTAGATGTTCGACAGAATATATAAATATATATATATATATATTTCAGTCAACCTAATGCAAAATAACTGACTCATCTATTAAATTTGAAATTCTAAACACGTGACCAATCTTAAAAAAAAAAAAAAAAAAAAAAAAAAAACACGAACGTAATAGATGCAAATATAATTAACTATTTGGCTTCCGATATTTAAGAAATCTGCAACATTTTAATCTCTTCCAGGTATCAACACATTCCAGATTATTGCTGAATCTCGTAAAACGGAACTGTAAACTTGCAAAGTTTACAGTACAAGCAGTATTCCTCACTGACTATTACCTCAATGAGTTCTGTTGATCAGACCTTTTCGCTCTTGAGTAGCAACTATAGACCTATGATAACGGGATAGCTGGCTCAACCTGACCCTTCCAAAGCCGAGGCTCCTCCCTAAGGTCGTTCAATAAGGCAGCTCCGCCCCTTCCTTTAAGTCCAGGGTATATATAAGCCGGTTTTAGCAGCAACGGTACCATACCTTGTGTTGTCTACGATAAGAACCATGAAGTTTGTGAGTATCATTTGCAGAAATGTTATTTTCAGTGCTAAGGGTGTGTACGAGTACGCGCGGGTAAATTATACAGGAAAACAAGCGACATATATATATATTGAGTATGTGCACACACGCACACACACACACACACACACACACACACACACAAACACGGATTTGTATATTTGTGTATATATGTTTGTGCACATGTCCAGATGTATACATAAATATATTAATATGTATACACATGAATGCATTTTGTTTACATTTTATTTTTCTGTACATACTTGTAAATATGAGGACACATTGATATGTGTACATGCATAAGTCACAAAATCTATTCGCATACTGCTTTCTGTGTACAGATCGTGTTTGCCTGTCTTGCCGCCGTGGCTGTTGCCGCCCCTCAGCTCCAGGAGCGAGTGGTTGAGCTCCTTCGCGATGAGCGTGTAGCCAACGAGGACGGCACCTTCTCGTACGTCGTGGAAGCCGACAACGGCATCAACACAGCCGTTTCTGGAAGCATCGGAGCCGAAGGCCAGATCAACCAGGAGGGATCTTACACGTAAGTGGTCAAGACTTCTGCTAAGATAAAGACATGCAGACTATTTACAGTTCGTTTGCCTAATTACTACGCATAAATTGCAGATATTTTAAGGTTCCATAAGACGTTGACTTAAAGATCTTGAGTAACTCAAATTTCCGTAAGCATTTAAGGCACATGGAGAAAAAAAATACTCACGCTCATTTACCAACGAAAGAAAATATTGTTTATTCCCTATTTTTGCAGCGTTATCCTCGAGGACGGTACCCAGGCAATTGTCTCTTTCGTGGCCAACGAGAACGGCTTCCAGCCCCAGTCCAGCATCCTGCCCACTCCCCACCCTCTTCCTGAACACGTCTTTGAGCTGCTGGAAATCGCAGAGCGTCAGCGCGCTGAGGGCATCGTGTTCGAATAAGGATTGGAACGATGATTTAAGATATATGGCAAAGGAATGTAACTTGATGTAATAAATCATAGCACTAGTTATCATTCTTTTCATCTTATCCATAGTTTAAAGGAAAGTCTGGATACACATGCTATTTCATGCATACACATATTTTACACTTTGATATATGCATATACATTCATGCTCTCTCTTTCTCTCTCTCTTTCACACACAGATGTATATACGTATGTATTACACGCAAATATGGTTTTCATTAAACCTTTCGGAGAACAGAATACTTGGTCTTTCTAGATATGGCTTGAGGACTGTGGTCCTTAACAACAGTTATATATTTTTTATCAAGCACCATCTTAAGATAAAAAAGTTGGAGAATGTAGAAAATACTGAGTCGAGTATACACGCTTACAGCCATCTCTGGGTCAGTGGTTCTTAAACCAATCATGAGGTGGGTCCCTTGAATACTAATAAGTTGTCCCCAATCCCAACTTCACCATAAAAGGTGTTTGCAGCCTAAAATAAAAAAAGTTAATAATCTAATATTAAACTTTCGCACATTACTCATTTTATTTTATCTGAGGGTTCCCGGACAACCTTTGAGTATTCGAAGAGCTTTGTTATCATGATAATTTTAACTGACAAAAAAAATGAATTTTCATTTATGTCTGAGCAATTACCCTCAACCCTTTTACGGATCCTGTGTCTACAAATATATTATACGTATTCCATAGGACTGGGAAATAAGCGTTAGCCTAGATAAGTATAACTTATACTTATCAAGGAGTAGGATATTGCGGAGTAATTGTTCAGACGTATCTAAACCCTGTGAGTAAATGCATCTATTCAATTTTCTGATTTGGTGGTCAGAAAAAATATGTTCGAAAACCATCTCACAGATCCCCTATCAGCATTTTTATATATGCATGTATATTATGTGTGGTATATATAATATGCATATTATATATATTGTATATATAATATACATATTATATATATTATATATATAATATACATATATTAATACATACACACACACACGTATAACATAGATAGACACACACACACACACACACACACACACACACACACACACATATGCACACACCCATATATACATATATACATACATATAACTCCTTGAAGCACGGAGCCGGGCACAAGGAGACAGCAAATTTGACGCAACACCCAACACCCTCGTCTCCTTCCGTCTCATGTGCTGCCTTTAGCACTGTGCACGTCTCCATCGCCGAAATGACGTGTCCTCTGGCATGTGGACCTCTGCTGGAGGAGGAGCATCATCAGCAACAAGAGCAGGGTAAGGAGGTAGGTAGGACTGGAGGAATCCTCGTTCTTCCTTGTCTCTCTCCCTGCTGCAGGAGCCCTCGGACAAGATCTAGCTTGAACTATGCCTGGTTGATTTCGGATCCTAACAGCCTCTGAACCGCCATAGAATTCACTGTTACCATATCCAGGATGTAGAAAAATATTTTTTGTATTATCTGATGCTCTTTCTGGCTGCCGCTTAGATCACTCCATGGGCCTCGTTGACCTGACGTCAGGTCATATGACATGACATCAGTTGGTACAAAAATAGCGTGTCCGGTTACGTTAAGGATACGTAACATGACATCATAAACCTCGGAAAATTGGAAGATGAACTAACTTTAAAAAAACAACAAAAAACAGTCCATTATAAGGGTATTCCACCACGATGGATATACCCGTCACTGGAGTGAAGGCTTAAACGAAAATCATGACGGCTATATTCGTACCCGGGGCAAAGCCGAGATGATCCATGACGACTATACTGTCGCATATATATATATATATATATATATATATATATATATATGTATATATATACACACAGAAATATGATATATATATATATATATATATATAGAGAGAGAGAGAAAGAGAGAGAGAGAGAGAGAGAGAGAAAGATCACACATAAAAGGAAATGGAAACTTTTTATATGTATATATGTTATACATCACCACTCTGTCACTGAGGCCATCTTATCTCCAAAATGTACTTTAGTAGATGTAAAATAGATAAATCACATGCATGAAAGGGAATTCAACAATGTCGAAATCACAGTGAGCTGGTATGTTGAACTAAACAAACTTTGAAGGCAAGGCAGAACGGAACAGTGTATCTATTCAATAATCCTGAGATCACTATATTGGCATCAGTAACTGAAAACGACCAACAGCCACAGACGGTTCAAAAATATTGATCAGTAATGATATTCAGCATTACACTTCATCAGTCGCCACTCCTGAATTTTGTGAGTTGCATCTTTCTTTTTTTTTATAGGTCCTTGATATATATACGGTGTTGATTTTCTTCACGTCATCAGTGGTAGCTTTTGAAATCTTTCTTGGTATTTTCTTTGTTAAGTTTCACGACTCCATGTTCCGATTGCTATGTTCGTCTGATTTTATTTTCCAAAGGGCTAGAAGGTTCCTTCAATAAATTCATGGATAAACTTCCTTTTATTTTCATGATGCCAGGCATAAGTTGCCACACACGATCAATAGTACTGACATCCTGTAATTCTGATGTCATTATATGATTAATCCTTCAGTATAACCCATACACGGTCAGTAACAGTGATCAATACCTGATATTGATCAATGTTAGTGATCGTGTGTAGTAGAATTAATAATATTTATCAAAATCGGGCATTGTACAGTGATACTGACTGTAAAGGTTATATAGCAGGACTAATTCATATTTTATCAAAATGATTTTGATATATATTTAAAAATGACATATCAGTATTATTGATTGGTGTGTGGTAGCTTCAGTAATATTGACCAATATTTTCTCAGTCTCTCCTGATAGCTCACGAAGTATGTTAGTCACCACAAATAAAAAAATCATAGGAACTTTGTTCTTGAATCAATTGATTAATATTACTGAACCGTTTGTAGTCGCCATCTTTTCAGTTAATGATGTAAAAATATATATGCCTGTATTAGTTCTTATGCGGGTAGTTTTAGGTGATATTCCAGATGAAAGTGGATACATCATCGGGACCATGAACCCTAGTACTTTTTCGCATACGTGTGGAGGCGGCGACTCCAAATAGGTGTTCTTAATGTCTCGTATAGTACACAAACGAGCACTTTCAACATAGGTGGGCTCGTAGGTTTATTATGTCGTGATTTACAGTTCAGAATAAGTAATTTCTGACTTGTGGACACGGAGTTATTCAAGCATGAATAAAATTCCTCATCTAAAAACCAACGTAAACGGGAGAAGAGTGCTAGTTCAGAAATCATTATCATAAATACTGGAAATAGAAAGAGTTTTCGTCTAACCGGATCTACTACTTCCATAGGTTATAACTATATATGTATGCTTTGGTGTCCATACATTTTCCTTACGATTATGTTCTGCCTTTGATTTAATCTGTTAATGAATAACACGTAGTTGGAAACCAAATGCCATAATAACTGTTTACAACAAATATCAACAAAGTTGCATATATGTCGAATATCAACACGGGTAGCGACTGGTTTCGCCACACCATCTGTGGACAAGATGCTTCGGTGAAACAGAGATGCTATCAATTTTACACTGACATATAAATCTTGGCTGTGTTAAGGTAAAACCACTACCTACCTTCCCGAACGAGATGTTTGATAGTTACTTAGTTGTCAGATGGTATGGGTTTCCGTCGTTAGTAGACGAAGTTTTACAAAATGACATATTTGTAATGCTGCATTTACTTGTTACACCTATAACTCAATGCTCGGTCCGCCAGTGTGACTCTTAAGCTGTTTGGCACTGGAACACTACTTTTTGCTGCATTGGAATCGACGCGAGACGTAGGTCTGTCCAGTCACTCGTCTCAAGGCAGACCGACCGGTTTTCGTTTAGGTTATGTAAAGACTTTAACAATCACTTCTGTTGATAGGTATAAATCTCCGATAAAATACAATTAAAGCCAGACACTATTTCTAAACGTCTCATCAAGTCCATATAAACTTTAAACGCCTATTGATCTTTGCTAACAGAAAGAATGATGTCTGTTTACAAATCACATATATTATTTGCCATTACAAGAAACTAATGGTTTATATGGTATCAAAGGTGCTATTCAGTGCTATTCTGCGAAGCTTAGTTATGAATCCTTTATTTTTTTCTTCTTAATTTAAGGTCTATTATTAGATTAGGTATCTATTTCGAACATGGAAGCTGAGATAATAAGATGTGATGACTTCCCAAAAGATAATCTCGACAGTGCCCCAACACCACTATAACTCCTTCAGGATGGCAAAATATCCTAATTGGGGCAATCATTTCCCTTGTAATTCTCAAACCTCTTTACGGGTTAGATGTCTTGAGCATTCCAAAAGCTTTTAAGATCAACTATAGGTAAATGATATACTCTGACATATTCATTCAGATACGCTATCTTGTAATACATGTATTATTTAGTTTTATTGATATATATTCCGCATGTTAAGAGATGTTTATATTTTTTGTAACGTGTAACGGCGAATTTCTACACAGAAACGCTATTGACGATATCTTTCGAGGTATATTTTTAAATTTCGTGTACTTTTGGAAAATAAACAACCGTGAAAGCATTGTATATCCAAAAATATTGTACTTAAATAATTCTTCGCGTGTAACAGCACACAATTGATGACCAACACACATTCAACAGCTGCTTCCTGATTACACGTCTGTGAAAGTGCATGGATTAATTTCTGCATGCATTCTTACAAAACTGTATTATCTATTATGAATGTAGTTTTGTGCAGTATGTATATGTATATACATATACACCGTCGTATGGCAACACTTATTTGAGGTGGTTGCGGATGAACCTATAATGAATGAAAGTTCTACAGAGAGCCATGTTGAAGGTGTACAGGTTTTAAAGGACGATACCACCTCAGCTGAAACGTGTTAACATCCAAGAGGGTTCCGTCTAAAATCTTGATAATGGTGGACATACAAAAATGAAGTACTATATACTGGTAAGCAAAGATATATAGTGATCAGTGGAAGTGATAACGAACCCGTTACCTGGGAGACACGACCTTTATGACTAGTGGCGATAGTAGTCTGGTTGGTGATGGCTAAGATGTAGGTAGGTGTGGGTAAGAGTCGCTTCTTCAAGGTCAGCTACTGAGAGGGAGAGGGAGAAGGTGAGGGTGAGGATTAGGGTAGGGTAGGGTGGGGGTGGTGATTGAGGTACAAAGTGAGAGAGAGAGAGAGAGAGAGAGAGAGAGAGAGAGAGAGAGAGAGAGAGAGAGAGAGAGAGAGAGAGAGAGAGGAAGAGAGAGAGAGAGAGCGAGAGAGCTAGGGAGAGAAAAAAAATACAAAGATAAAAATTAAAAGGTACTTTGCACTGGACATAGAGTAAAGTTAAAAAAGAGGTTGTTATAAATGAAAATCGACTTTGACATACTTTCAGGAACGATAGTGTATCGAGTAGAATATTAAAGCTGAACCATCACAAAGAGAGTAAAAAAAACCACGCATAGTCGGAGCGAAAAAGGCGAACGATAGAACTAAGAAGACACGAATCGGGATCCGAGTCTGAGCTGCTAATAAATGCAATCACTGTCACAAAAAAAAAATAGTGGTAATGACCTTAACCTTTATTTCAATGAAATGATTACCAACAAAACAACAACAAAAACTGTGCTATCACTATCATGGTAGTGTCCCCCCTCACCTTTGTGTTTGACTATCCCTTCCCCTGAAAGTGACCATAGGCTTAAGAACTTGTAATAAAGAGCTCCGTTACAAGCCGCTCCAAGGCTCCGCCCATAGGCTGTCGATTAGGAAGGTCCCGCCCTCATCCTCTGGGTACATCATATATAAAGGTCGACCTGACATGCTAAACTACCATAGCTTTCCTAGCGCAGCCACCATGAAGACTGTGAGTAGAGGGAGCGGATGTTCTGCCTTAGGGGGAATTCTGTTACCAAATCATACACACGCACACTCACACACATATACTGCACACATGCATACTAGTATATTTATTATATATATATGGTAAAGTACACACACACATATGTGCACGCGTGTACGCGTGTGTATAGTATATTTATATATATATATATATATATATATATATATATATATATATACAAACATGTGTATGTGTGCATATATATACTCGTATAAATATAAATACGCACACACACACACACACACACACATATATATATATATACATATATACACACATATATCAAATCATACACACGCACACACTCACACACAAATACTGCACACATGCATACTAGTATATATATTGTATATATGGTAAAGTACACACACACATATGTGCACGCGCGTACGCGTGTGTATAGTATATTTATATATATACACACATGTGTATGTATGCATATATACTCGTATATATAAATACGCACACACACACATATATATATATATATATACATATATACACAGGTATCTATACATATATTTATTTGTATATATGCAGATAAATGATAAAACACTCTAACGTGTTGATATACTATCTTAGAAAAACCCACAATGCACAAATAAGATTTATTAAAAATGAGACAACAGTTTCGGAAACCACTTGGATTCTAGATAGAAGATGTCTGTATAGATACTTACATATAGATATATAAGTTTATATATACATGTATATACATATATATGTATATATATACACATTATACATACATGTATCAAACATTCCCTTTATATTGTAAGTATATGCAAACACATATACATACCTATTGATATGAGTGTGGGCGTATATACTGCATATAAGAGATTTCGTAGATATGCACATATACACATACATGTTTATGTAAAAATGTCAAGTGTGTGCGTGTAACTGTATACGTATGTACACATTTAGAAAACACACACAAACGTTCACGCATTTATATATATAATTTTACTTCATTTGATTTCTATCTGCTTTCTTTTCACAGATCGTTTTTGCTTGCCTCATCGCCGTGGCTGTTGCCGCTCCTCAGCTCCAGGAGAGGGAGGTTGTCCTTCTTCGCGATGACCGAATTGCCAACGAAGACGGCACCTTCTCGTACGCCCTGGAAGCCGACAACGGCATCAAGACAGCCGTTGAAGGAGTTGTTGGATCTGCCGGCCAGATCAACCAGGCTGGATCTTACACGTAAGGACGATTCATAAAATTTAAAATTATCATGGATATCAATTGGAAGATTAATTATTGCCATGCAGTTCTTTTCAGTGTTTCCAAGCCCCTTCTTTTCATTATGATTCAGTCAGTACCAAGTAAATGTTAAGGTCGCTTTGGTATCCGAAAATAAGTCATTACTAATATGAATCAATTAACCTTTACAGCCTTACCCTTGAGGACGGTACCCAAGCTGTTGTCAACTTCATCGCCAACGAGAACGGCTTCCAGCCCCAGTCCAACATCCTGCCCACTCCCCACCCTCTCCCTGCCCACGTCTATGAGTTGTTGGAAATTGCTGAGCGTCAGCGCGCTGAGGGCATCGTGTTCAACTAAACGAATAAGACAATTTTAGCAAATGAAATGTGTGTACGTGAATGAAAGTTGATGTAATAAAGGTTATGAGTTATTCAAATATTTTAATTTCTTGGTATAGCTAAAGGTATATAAAATACATGCACAACAATGACAAACACGCTTTGCTGATATGGCTAATATGAAACGTATTAGTAAAGAAAAATATGGAAACATACATACATACATGTATTCATATATGTATGAGCAATAATTACACGTGGGCACAATCCTATGCACTGGATTAAGAATTCCTTCCTAAAGAACTGCACTGGATCGTTAGTTCTTGACAATACAATTTAGCTCTTCGGGTACATTTGGGGGAATTCGTCTATAACAGCAAATGATTATTTTTATCTGTGCCTTAGGAACTAAACGGAACGCAGTTGTTACTGGTCCTGTTGCAACGGCTGGGTAGAATATACTTGTAGAAGCATTCGCATAGGTTGATTAATTCGTTCAACTGCAAACTCTTATAATAACTTAAAAAGAAATTCGATATCAGACTGAAAATTTCCAAAAATATATTTACATTCCTTTCTTCATTGCTAAGGAAATAGATCATTATCAGCTCTATTCCCAGACTCCCTCTTTCTTTCCTTTATTTTTTTTCAGATTCACTTTTGGATATATAACATAAACTCTTATCGGTATTTTGTCTTAGTCTTGCTCTCTTTCCACCCTCGTAGTGTTCAGGTCGCTGATCTGGGAGCCTTATGTTTAAAACTAGAGCTTGATATTAAAAAGCGAAGTAGATAAAAAGAAGTAAAAAAAAAAGTTGCTTCAAGAAAAGTAACATGAATATAATTGCCTTTAATTAAAGGCCTGGAAAGAAGCTTCACCCATAAAAACGAAAGTGTAAAAAATAAAACACAAGGAAGTACACAAGATCCAGGTTCAAGGACGAGGGAGAGTGTAAGTTAAAGGCAAGCCGCCGCCGGGCTGGTAAAGCGGTTATGTCTACCACTTATACCGTGGAAGCTGTAGCCCCGAAGGTAACCGCTCCAATGTAATGACTCAGTTGGGTGAGCTTTCAGCGAAGAACCCGGGTAATGGAGGAGGTTCAGGCAAGCGACACTCACTTGAGGATGGATGTCGAACGTGGAATTTTTGCACAATAGAATGGGATGTACTACGGACTTGCACCACTGGTATTATAAATAACACTTAATGCACTTTATTTCACCTGAGCACATATACCCAAAAAAAAAAAAAAAAAAAAAAAAAAAAAATACGCACATATTTTCATACATGCACACACATATGTACATATATATATAAAACATATATGTATGATATATATATATATATATATATATATATATATATATACATATACATATGCATAGAGCGTGTGCATCTGTATATACACATATAGATGCATACATGTATCTGTGTATCTATACCTATATCTATAGATATATCTATCTATATATAACTGCATGAATACATCTCTTATATTGTGAAGATATTCGCTCTCATTCACACCTTATACATGCATACATCCATACTAAACATATGCGTATGTTTTGTTCCTACAGTTACTGTGAGATAAAAGAATGCTTCTACAGCTCTTCATATTCTGATTGGTCTCTTTACACTATGTTGTGACTGGAAATATTTCACTCATGGTAGAAAGAGTAGTCCATTTCATAGTGATTATAATTAGAATATGGCTGTTCGATCAAGTCACTGACAATACAAATCAACCAATGTGACTGGGTTCATAGTACTATCACAGTGCAATATATGCCAAAGCAATATTCCTATATGATTTAAAACGTCTCTGAAATTGATTACTTGTGCTGCGAATATATGTGCTTATATATATGTATGTATATACATATGCGTATATATACACATGTATATGTATGTATATATATGCATATATACACACATGTATATGTATTATGTATATATATGCATTTATAAATAATGATATATGTATGTAATTCATAAGCAATATGTGTGCCATATACAGTAGTACTGCAATTTACATATCACTCAAAAAATAAATTTTCCTACTAATAGGTCTAAAAGTATAAACACATATATTTCAGTTTTCGAGATTCCTAAGCAATATGTGTGCCATATAGTATTGCAATTTACATATCACTCAAAAAATAAATGTTCATACTAATAGGACTGAAAGTATAAAAACATATTTCAGTTTTCGAGATTTTTTCCCGAACCGATAATCAGTCGCCTCGTGTAACTGGCCAGTTTGGGCCCTGACTCCACTCATCGGCTGTATGGAAGGCCCAGCCCCCTTTTCCTAGGCCGTATATAAAGGTAGTCTTAGGCTGTAAGGATACCTACCTGGTGTTCGTTAAAGTCACTGCCATGAAGATTGTAAGTAAAGGGAAAAGGTTCAACAGCAACTGCCACAGACTAGAACAGTATAAACAGCAGATTTAGATATGCTTGTATATACACCTATACTTGAACACATACACAAAATTCTGCTTTCATATATATCTACTCTATTTCCATATTCTGATGATTTGTGGCTTCTAGCAAACATGATCGTCAAAGATCCGCTGTGTTATTATATGTTGTATACTACATGTGTTTAGTTCAGTGGATTAATTTTAAACATATGCTAGCCAAATACCCAGAAATGTATTAAAGCTTTCTGTCTGCAGATCGCCCTTGCCTGCCTTGCCGCCGTGGCTGTTGCCACTCCTCAGTTCGAGGACCGTGTGGTCGCCCTCCTTCGCGATGACCGCGTAGCCAACGAAGATGGCACCTTCTCCTATGCCGTGGAAGCCGACAACGGCATCAACACAGCCGTTGAAGGAGTTGTTGGATCTGCCGGTCAGATCAACCAGGCAGGATCTTACACGTAAGTGGTGAAAACTATTGCGAACAGAAAGACCTGCAAATTATTTGCAGGTCGGTCGTTTATAAATGTGACAGGCTATTGAAAGACTTTATACTACGGACTTTATATCAACCCACACTTAATGATTTGAACATCCATATGTAATCTTGCATATTTCCCATTGCATCTATGACACACTTTCGCTTTGCAAACCACATTTAAACTTTTGTCTTTTGATCCTTACAGTTATACTCTTGAAAATAAGTCATTACTAATATGAATCAATTAACCTTTACAGCCTTACCCTTGAGGACGGTACCCAAGCTGTTGTCACTTTCGTCGCCAACGAGAACGGTTTCCAGCCCCAGTCCAACATCCTGCCCACTCCCCACCCTCTTCCTGCCCACGTCTTTAAACTGTTGGAAATCGCTGAGCGTCAACGTGCCGCGGGCATTGTGTTCAACTAAGAAATTCGAAAAAATAGCAAACGAAATGAACGGATGTTTAATTAATAAAGTTTACGACTGATGATATTACTTTAATTTCCTTCAAACTGTGAAATAAGAAATAGAATATCTATGTTTCTACTCAGTACTAATTTTATGAAACGCAGAAAATATCAGACTTTAAAAGTCTGTATCTCAAGGTCTGCTGTCTAAAAACATGATACAGTTTTCTTTAATATCATGTCACATAAATGTAAATTACACCTTCAGTAATACAAACAATAGAATAGTTTTTTTTTATATGCAATTCTGACAAAAAGTATTTTCTTGATGTTAGTAAATCACAAATAAAATTATTGCTATCAAATTACTAAAGTTGTTGTACAGTCCATTATTCAAAGATACGTTAACTGGATAACAAGAATGATCACGGCAAAACACACCGTTATACAGATCATCATTGTTTTATTGGTAATATATAAGCATTTTTAGTATCTACGCTGACCACTAACATTCAGTGCAGACACATGACACTGTCTTTACATATAATTTACATTTGATTTGTATTTAAGGATACTCATGGGACGGAATTACATTGGATGTTGAGTTTATCTTCATTGCATTTTTTTCTTCTGGCCATCAGGCATTTTAACGAAACAGGTTCATGGAATGTGTAAAGATAATAGACACGCAGACGAGCATGTATAGATATCTATATATGTTCTTTCTCTTTCTATGTGTGTCTGCGCACACTTACATATATATATATATATGTATATGTATATCTGTATATATATGTATATATGTATATATACATTCATTTGTGCATATATAGACATACACGTATATACATATAAATGTATATAGATATATACAAATATGAATATATATGCACATATCAATATACATATATGTATATATACATATAAATGTATATGTGTATATATACAAATATGAATATAATTACATGCATATAAATATATATATATATATATATATATATATATATATATACATACACGAAAAAATGTATACACAAATGAATATACATACAAACACGAACATAAGGAATGGTTACAACGTATTGCTATAATACCATAGAACTCTTTATTGAATAAAGACTTCAAGATATAAAGCAGTCATTTCTCTATTGTCAATATAGCTCAATACACTTCTCTAGACGATGTTTCCATATTGTAAACCCACCGCTGAAAAAAATTGTGCTCTTCAATTCACACCATGTCGATACGGAGGTTTTAGCATCACATTGTGTTCCGTTCAAATTATCCTTCAGTTTAGGGGGCAAAACGAAGTCTTCAACTTCACGGCTGCAGGGTGGATGGAGTAAGAAGACCTTGCTACCGCCTACGAATGATCTGGCATGGCGTGGACCAAAATCCCGCAGTCCAACGTCCCTGTCCTTTTTCGCCAATGCGGTTTTCAGGTTTCTTAACAATCCCTGATATTAAGCAACCGTCATCGCTTTTTGTCCCTCTAGAAAATCTATCAAGATTACCCTTTTAGAATGCCCCTCCCCCCTAATGTCAGTATCTTCTGAGCTGCTTTGAGTTTGGTTGGCATAGCAGATCCCTTCGGTATCCATATTCGTAAATTCTTGATCATACTGGTAAATCCAAGATTCGTCCCCGGTTACAGCTCATTCCATAAAATATCCTTTACCTCCAATCTTCCTTACAAGATTGAAGGAGAAATCAGCACGAGCTTATCTTAACGCAACGAGCTGCAATCTTGCTTAGACCGAGATATTCACTTGCAAAGGAAAATTAACCATGTTAAATCCCTAATTTAGTAGCTATCGCATCATAATACTAAGGTCTTTTTTTTCACAAGCTTCTGTACTTCTGTCACCATTTTTACCTCTCTTAGGCTTCAACCTGTTTTGAATAAACACGTATATGTAACATTAGTAGCAATATTTTTTTTAACTAACTCTCGCATATATTTGTTTAAAGATTTCGGACTGTATCCATATTAAAATCCTTGATCTGTCTCTATACTACAATAAAAAGAGTTATAGATAATACATTAGGCATTTTAACATTAATATTCTAATAAGAACATAGATACTTAGTAGTCTTGGAGACACTACAGGAGGTTCGGGAACCCCAGATTAAGATTCTGTCGGGTGTAGAATATGCATTTCTTGCAGACCTTTCTACTGGCTTTTTAGAACAAAACTAATTGAACTGCTCTTTTTAAACCCTCTTCAAGCTGAATATGAATCTTTAGCTCATGCAACATTAACTAAGAGCGTATAGTATAGTATAGTATATTAGATATACTAACGTTTGGGGAGATCTGTAGATTTTCCCTTCTCTGAGGTGTCACCATTTTTGCATACATACGGATAATATGACGCCCAGGTAAACCGGTCGGTTGAAGCCCCGCCCATGGTTTATGGACATGGCCCGCCCCTTTTCCAAGAGTAAAGATATATAAAGGTCGTCTGAACCTGTGATGCTACCACTGGTCTTCCTCGCACAGAGAACATGAAGATTGTAAGTAGTGTGTTGTGCAGATATACATGCTGCATTATATGTTGTATACTACATGTGTTTAGTTCAGTGGATTGATTTTAAATATATGCTAGCCAAATACCCAGAAATGTATTAAAGCTTTCTGTCTGCAGATCGTCCTTGCCTGCCTTGCCGCCGTGGCTGTTGCCACTCCTCAGTTCGAGGACCGAGTGGTCGCCCTCCTTCGCGATGACCGTATAGCCAACGAAGACGGCACCTTCTCCTATGCCGTGGAAGCCGACAACGGCATCAACACAGCCGTTGAAGGGGTTGTTGGATCTGCCGGTCAGATCAACCAGGCAGGATCTTACACGTAAGTAGTGAAAACTAATGCGAAAAGAAAGGTCGTTCGCTTAGAAATACAATAGACTATGGAAAGATTATATGGATTCTGTATCCACACTACATGTGTTTATACAATCTCAAATCTTCCATGACAATTTTGCTTTGCAAACGATATTTTAAAATTTGTTTCTGATCTTACAGTTATACCCTTGCGGACGGCACCCAGGCTGTTGTTACTTTCGTCGCCAACGAGAACGGCTTCCAACCCCAGTCCAGCATCCTGCCCACTCCCCACCCTCTTCCTGCCCACGTCTTTGAGCTGTTGGAAATCGCTGAGCGTCAACGTGCCGCGGGCATTGTGTTCAACTAAGAAAAAAAAAAAAAAAAAAACCGAAATGGATGGATGTTTAATGAATGCTACTTGAATAAAATTTACGACTGATGTCATTACTTTCATTTCGTTCACACTGTGGAAAAACAGAATATTATGTCTCTTCTAACTATTAATTTTAATGACCGCAGAAAATCTGATATCAGACTAAAAAAAGGAAAAAAAAATATCTATCTTCAGGCCTGTTGTCTGAAAACATGAATCATGATACAGTTTTCTTGCTTTAATATCATGTCACCTAAATGTAAATTACACCGTCAGTAATACAAGCAATAGAATAATTACTTTCTCACTTGCAATTCTGGCAAATAAGCATTCCCTTGATATTAGTGAATCACAAATAATATGATTGCTATCAAATTACTAAAGTTGCTGCACAGTTCTAGACCCTGGATAATAAGAATATTAATTGCAATATACACTTGAACAAATCATCGTTATTTTATTGTTAGCATATTTTTTATCCACCTTCCAATAAAATTCACTACAGAAACAATGAAACTGTATTTACATAATATTTACATTATTTAGTAATTCTGGATATTCATGGACGTGTTGATTTTCAGTAGTTGTTGAGTTTGTCTTCATTTTATTTTTTTCTTCTGGCCTCTGGGGATAGTTTAGTTCATAAACGAACATTCATATTCATGTGTCCACATATACATACATACATATATATAATTTATATTCATATAAATTTATATACATATAAACGTACATATATATACCCAAATACAAATGCATATGTACGAATACGAAATGTATATACATTTCTCAATATGTATACATATATGAATATATATGTATTATAAATGTATACATATACATATAATTGCGTATATATGTATAAACATTAATATACACATGTGAATATATTTTTACATATAAGAATATATACACACACATATATATACGACACAAACACAAACAAAGTAACGTGTACACTAAGACGAAAAGGAAAACAGCCACAAGTCTTCACGAGTTCCTCTTCAGACGAATAATAAACCAAAATTCATTTTCGTTTTCTTATTGTGGACGTTTTCCTTTTCATATACGTATACATACACACACACACACACGATAATTAGTTACAAAGTATATAAAAAGTACAGAACTCTTTATTAAATAAACTCATCAAGATGTAAAGCAATCACTTCTCTACATATCGTCCATCCAGGTCTATACACTTCTGAAGACAATGTTTCCATATATATTCACAAATACAAAAATATATTTTCATATCAATATCAATATATATCAATACATATACACATATATGCGTATATATACATATAAATGTATTTATACATATAATTGTTTATATATACAAATAAGAATATACACATATGAATATATATACACACAGTTAAATATATACATACATAAACACATATATGCGCGCGCGCGCGCGCACACACACACACACACACACACACACACACACACACACACACACACACATACACTAGCATTAGTTACTAAGCATTGCTATAAAATTATAGAGCTATTAAATAAAGACCGAGATATAAAATAGCCATTTCTGTACATGTCAATACGGAGGTTTTAGCATCACATTGTGTTCCTTTCAAATTATCCTTCAGTTTCGGGAGCAAAAAGAAGTCTGAGGGGACTTCAGGGCTGCAGGATGGATGTAGTAAAGTTTGCCGACGAAATACTTGTAAGAAGACCATGCTACCCTCTACGAATGATCTGGCATGTTGTGGACCAAAATCTAGCGGTTCAACTACCCTGTCCATTTCCGTGCTAATGAGGTTTACAACTTTCTTGTTAGTGCATGATAATAAGCAACCGTGATCGTCCTTTATCCCGCTAGGAAATCCATCAAGATTACACTTTTAGAATGCCCCCCCCCAAAAAGAAAAAGAAAAAAAAGAACAGCCACTATGTTCTGAGCTGACCTATCTGCAGATCCCATCGGTATCCATTGCTTTGAATGGATGTTGGTAAACCGACTCTTCCCTGGTTGCAGTTCGTTCCATGAAATCTCCCGTATCCCCAATCTTCCTTCCACGATTAAAGGAGAAATGAATTCTCGGAAGCTAATCTTCACGCAACGGTTTTGGCACCCATCGAGTTGCAAGCTTGCTGAGACCAAGAAGTTCACTTGCAAAGGAAAATGTTGAACCATGTGAGATCCCTACTTTAGTGGGGATAATGCATCAAAATTCTAGCAATGTAGAATATGAATTCCTTGTAAGCTTTTTAGAAAACTAATTGAACTGCTCTCCTAAAACCCTTTTCAAGATGAATATATATTTCTAGCTCATGCAATAATAACAAGATGTGTATAGCATTGAAATCTAGCCAGGTGTATTAGGTATACTAGCGTTTGGGGAGTTTAAGTCTTCTTTTCACATGTCTTTAGATCTCCCCTTCTCTGAGGTATCACCATTAGGCATATATGCGGATAATATGACGCCCAAGTAAACTGGTCGGTTGAGGCCCCGCCCATGGTTTATGGACATGGCCCGCCCCTTTTTCTAAAAGTAAAGGTATGTAAAGGTCGTCTGATCCTGTGATGCTACCACTGGTCTTCTTCACACAAACAACATGAAGATTGTAAGTAAAAATAGTATGCTGTGTGCAGATACATATATACCGCATTATACGTTGTATGTTATTGTGTTCAGTGCACAGGATTAGCTTTAAACATATACGAGCCAAATACCCCCAAATGTATTAAAGCTTTCTATTTGTAGATCATTCTTGCCTGCCTTGCCGCCGTGGCTGTTGCCACTCCTCAGTTCGAAGACCAAGTGGTCGCCCTCCTTCGCGATGACCGTGTAGCCAACGAAGACGGCACCTTCTCCTATGCCGTGGAAGCCGACAACGGCATCAACACAGCCGTTGAAGGGGTTGTTGGATCTGCCGGTCAGATCAACCAAGCAGGATCTTACACGTATGTGGGGAAAGTTATTGCGAATGTAAATACTATTTAATTACTGGAGGACCAATATTTTTGATTATAGAACATCAGCATAACTGAAATGGATACATGTTCTAATGCTTACAAATGTGTATGCGACATTCATTGCTATGCAGTTATTTTCATGCAATTTAGAATTTTACTTTTGAATCGACTACGTGTTTTAATGAAATGTACATTTAACTGTTCGTGACAATGCTGTGGTTACACGTCTTTTCCCATAGCGCCAAATGTGTGTATGCTATACTGAGTACTAGTGAGACCTGAGCCAACATTTAAGTACTAAGATTAAAAGGCTAACCAAATAAGAAAGCTATATAAAATTTGGTTCAATATAATATAGCTTCGCTTTCCCATTGTACGAAATATACAGTGATATTTCCACCTTATGTTTATACTCCTATTCACACAAGACTGGTCAATCACTATTCATTTTCTTGCCTTATATCACATCTGTAACTATAGTGAGCAATTTAATTACTATTTAACAGAGAAGAAAGTGTCAGATGAAACTTATTACTAATTAAACAATGTAATGATAATAATTATTGTACAAATGAAATCGCTAATTAGCATCTACGACTGGTTCAAAGATATTAAAAAAATACAAACAAAATACGGGAAAATGGGAATCAAGCGCTTTCGGGTAGATTTGCAGTTAAAATATAAATGTTCAGAAACTAAGTTTTAGTATTACATATGTGCATAATGCTTTGTGGATGATGTTTATATTATTTTATAGCCTTTTGCATTAAACTAAAAGAAAATCTATGAAATATAAATTGTAAGAATTTAAGAAAACGAAAGTGTATAAGGTAAAACACAATGAACTTCATAGAATTCATGTTCAAGGACAAGGCAATGTACTGTATGTAAAAGGCAAGCTGCCGCCGGGCTGATAAGGCAGTCATGTCTGTCCCTTACACCGAGGAAGCTGCAGGTATTATAGGCCGCAAGGTTAACGGTGTAATGATTTAGACTTATGAAGTTCGGGCAAAAGACACTTCCTTAAATATTAATTGAATTGGAATAACTAAGCAGTAGAATGGAATAAAATGAATGGAATATATACTCATACTTACAGGAAACGACACATATATAAATTATATATATATATATAATATATCCATATATATGGATATGTATATATGTAAATACAAATATATGCATATATATATATATATATATATATCTGTGTGTGTGTGTGCTCATATATATGAATGTATATATGTATGATTATATATATGTGTATAAAAGAATGTATATGTGTAGGTGAAAATTATATTGTATGTATACACGCACGCAATGCAATATATATATATATATATATATATATATATATATATATATATATATATTGTAAATATATGAATACACACACACACACATACACGTGCGTGTGTGTACACTTACACACACATATAAATGGAGAGTGCGTCTTTTAGTGGGGATGGGGAAGGAGTCATCCTCCCCAAACTCTCCGGAGGGGTTCCAGATGAGCTAAAAATATGACATATTAGTTTTGTTAGGAAGTTACTAAAGAGTTACTGTGAAATAATACCATAAATGATACATCTACAGCTCTACATATTTGGATTTGCCTCCTGATTACATTCTTCTGACTGTAAATATTTCCCTTGTAGTAAAAAACAATAGTCCATTGCAGAGGGGTTATATCGAGATTATGATTAAAACTCTGGCTATTGGGATACATCACTGACATCAATAAGTGAGATCAAGTGCTTAACATAAGTGAAATGCAGTCTTATGTCCAATTACCCTTCGAATATGGTCAGCGTACCTCTGTACACAGAAATGTATTTAAATGTAAATACACATATATATATGCAAAAGTTACTGGAAATTACATTATTTTATATCTACATAACTGGATTAAAAAGTATATATATAAATACTATTACAGCTTTTGAGATGTTTTCATAATAAAAACCAGGAAAATGCATCGCTTCATAAAACTGGTCGGTTCGGACACTGACACCGCCCATGGGCTGTAAGGAAGGTTCCGCCCCTTCATCATAGGCCGTATATAAAGGTCGCTCTAAGTTGTCAGGATACCAACTTGGTGTTCGTTGAAGTCACTACCATGAAAATTGTAAGTAGTGAGAAAAGTATGAAGACTGGTATAAAGACCTCACTGTGCATGTGCACATATACTATATCTATTCACATATGGGTCTACTTTTTAACATTTACTTATTTTGATAATTTATAATTTGCGGCAACTATTGTGATTAAAGGTCCGCTGTTTTCACAGATCGTTCTTGCCTGCTTTGCCGCCGTGGCTGTTGCTTCTCAGTTCGAGGACCGAGTGGTCGCCCTCCTTCGCGATGACCGCGTAGCCAACGAAGACGGCACCTTCTCGTACGCCGTGGAAGCCGACAACGGCATCAACACAGCCGTTGAAGGGGTTGTTGGATCTGCTGGTCAGATCAACCAGCAGGGATCATATACGTAAGTGGTGAAAAAAAAGTGAATAGAAAAATTAGAAGATATTACATTCGGTTGGAGATTATTATTTATTTTTTATTTTTTATTTTTTATTTTTTTTAATACTTCAAACCCATCAAACCCATGGTGTCTTTTCAAGACAGCCAGGAAATCGTAATTCACTAATCATTTTAATTTACTTTCCATTACATACACAAAGATATGTCCCCTTCTATGCCAATGCAAGTACTATATATTACTTGATCTTTACAGCTACACCCTTGCGGACGGTACGCAGGCTGTTGTCACTTTCGTTGCCAACGAGAACGGCTTCCAGCCCCAGTCCAACATCCTGCCCACTCCCCACCCTCTTCCTGCCCATGTCTTTGAGCTGTTGGAAATCGCTGAGCGTCAACGTGCTGCCGGCATCGTATTTAACTAAGAAATTATATATAATGACTGAAATGTATGTTGACTTAATAAAGTTTTTCACTGATCTCATTATTTTCGTTTCGTTCACATTTTGAAAGAACACTATAGAAACAACCTCAACACAGCCTTATTTTTTTGTATCTCAAATTCTGTTGTCTGAAATGGTTGTATGAAAACAT
>NC_061831.1:19000668-19028168 GCF_019202785.1 Penaeus chinensis
ACGGTACCCTGGCTGTTGTCACTTTCGAGGCCAACGAGAACGGCTTCCAGCCTCAGTCCAACATCTTGCCCACTCCCAATCCTCTTCCTGCCCACGTCTTTGAGCTGTTGGAAATCGCCGAGCGTCAGCGCGCTGCGGGCATCGTGTTCAACTAGTGAATGACTTGAGGTGGCAAAGGAATTGGAAGTCGATACAATAAAGTTTACGATTAAAATTGCTCTTATTCTGTCCGGAAGAATCTTCGTGAAGAAATCAATGGTAGAAAAAGAAAAGCAGTTGTAATAAAGGAAATCATTTATGAAAAAAAAAAAAACAATGGAAAAAAACAAATCAAAGACAGCAACGTATTTTTGTTTTGATAGAAACAATATAAAAGACATAAGAATAGATAAATCAATGACAAAAAGTCCATGACAAAAAAAGGGAATCGTTGATAGAAAACGGAAATAAATGATAGATAAAGAATGTCATTATAAAAATAAATCAATGATAGAAAAGGGAAACCACATGATGAAAAAAGATCAAGGGGTTTCGAGAACCCCAGCTTAGGAGGTTATGGACTGCAGAATATATCTTTTATTTTTTAAGTAGGTTATTTGCTGTACAGATCATCTAATACTTCCCAATGCAATTTTAGCCCATGCATATTATAAAATATATATATATATATATATATGAGGAGGATTAAAGAAAGAGTGTTTTGGTTAATATATTTAACAAGAAATAAGTTCTCCCTTTTCGTGTCACTGGAGATTCTGTTCTCCGAGTAGTGACCATTAGGCATAGATGCAGGTAATAAGATGCTCTACCTTGCGGTCGGTAAAGGCTCCGCCCAAAGCTTGTTGGATATGGCTCCGCCCCCTTCCTTCAGAGCAGAGGTATATAAAGGTCGTCTTTGACGTGTGATGCTACCACTGATCTTCCGGTCTCACTCGAATAGACAATATGAAGCTTGTGAGTACAGGGATTTCATGGAAACACCTGCGTATGCATGTATACATACACATGTACTATTTGCTACATGTGTGTTTGTGTACTTGACGCACGGGGGTAGCGCATAAGCAATGCATTTCTGTATTTGTGAAGTAAAGATTAACATATTTTATTTGCAGATCGTTTTTGCCTGCCTTGCCGCCGTGGCTGTTGCCACTCCTCAGTTCGAGGACCGAGTGGTCTCCCTCCTTCGCGATGACCGCGTAGCCAACGAAGACGGCACCTTCTCCTATGCCGTGGAAGCCGACAACGGCATTAACACAGCCGTTGAAGGCGTCGTTGGATCAGCTGGTCAGATCAACCAGGCGGGATCTTACACGTAAGGATATGCTATCAAATTATTTGTAATTATCCGGGATAACTAATGGATAAATGAGTCAAGTAAGGATAACATTTGCGAACAGAAAAACTCGTAATCTGCAGTCGGTTATCTGGAGAAATGATTTGTGCATTATCTGGAACACACTGAATATACACGGTGGCTTTTGAAAACAGCCTAGTTTTCTCTTAAATGCATACACAACTGTACCCCCCCCCCCCCCGTAATGTAATTATTAATGTTTGTTCTCTGTTCCTTACAGCTATACCCTAGCGGACGGCACTCAGGCTGTGGTCACCTTCATCGCCAACGAGAACGGCTTCCAGCCCCAGTCCGACATCCTGCCCACTCCCCACCCTCTTCCTGCCCACGTCTTTGAGCTGTTGGAAATCGCCGAGCGTCAGCGTGCTGCGGGCATCGTATTCAACTAGGGGAATGGGAAAAATGATTAAATGTATGGGTGGGAAATGAAAGCCGACGTAATAAAGTTTACGATAATACTTGTATCAAATTTCATTTTGTCCGAAAACATCGCATCTATATGCAGTTTCCTTATCAAGGCACAACACTGACAAGAAATAAACGACTTTCAATTGTTTACATGCTGATGATTTTTTCTATCTAGATCTGGAGAATGTTGCGTCTGTAGTATATACTGGTTATATAAAAATGAAAAATATTTACTGAAATGTGATGTCAATTTCCTACATCTATCAAACTTTGATTTATGGATTCAGCAGACATTAATATATATGACAATTTTTTTTATTAGAGACAAATTAATATGGTCCATTATTTCAATATCCCGCATGGCTAGGGATATTTATCATTATACTGTTAGTCCAATACGTGATATGAAGGGGTGGCTGATTTGACGAAAAGCGATAAAAGAAATATCAAAAATAGGAAATAGAGATTTCAAGCACTTTCAAAACTTTTAGCAAATATGATAGTATATTTCCACAGAACGAGGGAGACTTAAGGTTATGAATGGCAAATAGAAAGAACTATAGTTAGAAAAAGTCCACAAATTAGATGCATTGAAAAGTGATGTATAACCCATGTTAACTTCGAAACGGCTGTCTCACTTTTCAATAACTCTAGTTTGTGTCTTGAGGGCTTTTCTGTCACTTAATTTGGAGCTTATATTCAGTGCCCGTCAATTCTAAATACTTTTAACTTGACTCTTATAGTTACATTATGCAACGATTTCTTTAAATCATGGCCTTAGACCATATCTCATTTAGTTCAGTTCCGCTGACTAACTGTATCCTGTGCTATTTGTTTGCGCCTCTATGATTATCGCGACGGTTATGGTTATAACACATCTACCACTAATGAGCTGCTAGCCTCTATCATCTATATATGACTGGTATAACGAATATAGTATTTGATGCATTAGCATCAGTTCAGCATAATTATACTGGACAAATGAAATAAATTGGAAGTGAACCTACTAATATCACACTTACTCCTACTACTAATACTAGTTTTAATACCATCAAAATCTAAATACTATAGAAATAATTATATTCCACATAACTATGATGTATGAATGCGATTTAACATATGAAATCTTTGGTAAAAGCTTCCCATAGTGAATTCTAACTAGTTTAATGCTTAATTGATTCAGTGGAACTTGACTTGTGTCCAAGAAATTCAAGTCTTCTTTTAATTGTCTTTCTATGAGAAGTGATCATTAAGTAGAAGTACGGGTAGTATGATGCTGTTCCTTGCGTAACCGGTCGCATGAAGCTCCGCCCTTGAGTTGCTGAATGGTCCCGCCCCTTTCCTCAGAGCTGAGGTATATAAAGGTTGTCTTGACCTGTGATGCTACCATTGGTCTCTCCGAACCCATCCAACATGAAAACTGTAAGTAGAGATTGTAACTTGTTCATCATACATACATTCATATATATATGTACTGTATGTGTATATGGATGTCTATAGACATATATGCTATATATGTATGTACAAGATTATTACGAGTTACCATGATTTTTAAGACTGAAAGGAATTAGAAGCTGTTATGAGGGCAAATTCTTTTTCTTCACAGATCGTTCTTGCTTGCCTCATCGCCGTGGCTGTTGCCGCCCCTCAGCTCCAGGAGAGGGAGGTTGTCCTTCTTCGCGATGACCGAATTGCCAACGAAGACGGCTCCTTCTCCTACGCCCTGGAAGCCGACAACGGCATTAACACAGCCGTTGAAGGAGCTGTTGGATCTGCCGGCCAGATCAATCAGGCGGGATCTTACACGTACGAACGGGCTATCATCTCTTTTTTCAGTAATCCGGGATAACAAATTGATAAATGTGTCAAGTTGAAGTTAGGTTCTAATTGACACCCAGAAAGGAACATTTTACTAAAATTTATCAAATAACCCTTACAGCCTTACCCTTGAAGACGGAACCCAGGCTGTTGTCACCTTCGTGGCCAACGAGAACGGCTTCCAGCCCCAGTCCAACATCCTGCCCACTCCCCACCCTCTTCCTGCCCACGTCTATGAGCTGTTGGAAATCGCTGAGCGTCAGCGCGCTGAAGGCATCGTGTTCAACTAAGAGAATGAAACTGCTAAGGAAATTGTATGTGTGGAAGTGAAATCAAAGTTGATGTAATAAAGCCTACAAATTACCTTTACATTTTCATTGCATTCGGACCTTGGCGGGAAATATCAAAGAAAAAGAAACATGTAAATTATATTTATACAAATATGCACATCTTTTTGGAAATTATTTTTCTCACTGAAAGCTTTCATGATACAACACTTTTCTATTTTTAAGGGATTACAGAGAGATTAGGACAAATGATAAAGTAGGTAGTAATTGTACAGACTGCTTTATAGTATTGAAAATAACAGTTTCATGTCAGGTGGTTAGATTTATAATTAATCATAAAATGAGCATCAGTTTCGAAAACAATATAAACGTTATATGTCCTAAGAGCCAGCAATGTTCTGTTAAAAGGAAACAGTTTTCAACGAGAATGTATCTTACCGTATGTATATACACATTCATATGTAAAGACACGCACAAACATATGTATATATATATATAAAACTATATACATATATATCTACATACACATGTATCTACATACATATATATTAACATACATACAAAATATGTATATGTGTGTGTGCATTCCCTAATTGCTGCGTTCGGCTGTGTGCGTAAATATTATTTTTGTCCTAAACATATTCATATATTAATGTCTGAATTACATCCGCATCAAAAACTTAAAGTACCCGTGTGATTATTTTCCTTCACATGTCAAATGACTAGATATTGAATAAGTACATTTTAATTATGATAACAAATGATCGATCGTATGAAATAACAAATAAAAAGGCATGGCTTGTGATATAGGCCGTAATAAAATTAAAGTTCAGGAAATAAGAGCAAGACATATATTTGGTATTCTTCAGTTTGAATATGGATAAATATCAAAACAAAGAGGTGATCAGATTCTTAATACTAAGAATATTTCACTTGCAGGGAGATGGAGTTAATGCAGTTAAATGTGATGTTGTAAACGTGACAAAGACCCTTCTGGTCAATGGTATTTGAACAAATGAATAAAAAATCAAAAATAGAATATTAATATCAAAATAAGGTAGCAAATATATGATAAATATAAACAAGTACATGTATATATGTACATATATGCTTATACAATATATATATATATATATATATATATATATATATATATATCAAACATGCATATTATATGTCCATATCTATCCATATATATGTATATATATGTTCTAATTAACATGCAATATTTGTTAGGAAATTTATATTTAACTTCCGAGCTTTCCTTTGAAGAGTCACCTTAAGAGATACATACGTAAACGATTGAGGGTCCGCCCATACTTGGTTGGACATGGCCCCGCCCCTTTCCTCAGAGTAAAAAATATAAAGGTCGTCTTAACCTATGGTGTTACCACTGGTCTCCCTCACACAGGCAACATGAAGATTGTGAGTAGAGGGAGTTATAAATACATACATAGTATACTTTAGTATACTGTATTATACATTCTTTAAATCCGTATATTTGCCAAATGCGCATAGAAATGGAAGCTGAATTAGATAAAATTCTATTTCCAGATCGTTCTTGCCTGCCTTGCCGCCGTGGCTGTTGCCACTCCTCAGTTCGGGGACCGAGTAGTCGCCCTCCTTCGTGATGACCGCGTAGCCAACGAAGATGGCACCTTCTTCTATGCCGTGGAAGCCGACAACGGCATCAACACAGCCGTTGAAGGAGTTGTTGGATCTGCCGGCCAGATAAACCAGCAGGGATCTTACACGCAAGTAGTGATAAAACCTGCAAATGATTTACTGATCAGACATTCACGTAATCTTTTATTATTTAAATTTTCTTTATCGGGCATCAAGATAACGTTGCCCCATTAATTTGCTAGAGAAAATGAACATTTTATTATCCTTACAGCTATACCCTTACGGACGGTACCCTGGCTGTTGTCACTTTCGAGGCCAACGAGAACGGCTTCCAGCCCCAGTCCAACATCTTGCCCACTCCCCACCCTCTTCCTGCCCACGTCTTTGAGCTGTTAGAAATCGCCGAGCGTCAGCGTGCTGCGGGCATCGTGTTTAACTAATGAGTGACTTAGGGTAGCAGATTAAATGGATGGGAGTGAAATGAAAGTTGATACAATAAAGTTTACGACTGAAATTGTTATTTTTATTCTGTCCGGAAGCATTGTTCGTGAGGGAAGTGATTCATACTGTTGCAACGAATTAAAAACATTATATGTTTTCCTTTTCATCTTGACTAGTATAAGATGTAATATATGAGTTATCTCAACACTTATCGGAACAGCAAATAAACCTAATGTACAGATGCAGGGCAATAGTGCTAGCAATGAAACTCTTTAGTAACTGATCCGCTGTACGATAATAACTAGTATGTTTAGGCAAGGTAATGGATCATCAGACTGCATACCGGAATAAATGGTATAGACAAATAAAAAAAGTGCAAGGCACTTTCACATTTCCGTTAACCTGAACATCATTCAGTTGTCAAGGGTATGGAGTTATAATAAAAAATGTTGGGTAATATAAGTGTTGTTTTTTTTTCATTGCATTTGATATTTACTAATGTTTCACTACCTCTCTGCCCATTATGATAATAATGTAAACGATAGTTCACGGGTGGTAATAGAAAAAAGGTAATCAGAATAAAAGGAAATCAGTGATAGAATAAAAGGGATAAGCAACAATACAAAAGGCAATCAAAGAGAAAAGGGAAATCAACGATAGAAAAGAGAAACCGGCGATAAAAGAAATCAACGATAAAGAAGGGGAATCAAGATCCAAAATTAAATAAGTGATAAGAAAGCAAATCAATGCCCGAAAAAAAGGAATTATTGAAAAAGGCTATCAATGATCCAAAAATAATTCAATGATATAATAACAAATCAATGCCCGAAAATTATAGATAAAGATCAGCGAAATGAAAAGGGAATCGCCGAAAGAAAAAAGGAATCAACGGTTGCAAATAGGAAAGGTATGACAGAGAAAGGAAACCGAAGACAGAAAAGGGATATAAAAAATTTAAAGATTAAGAAAGGATAGAATAGCAAATCACTGATAGAGAGAGAAAGAGAGAGAGAGAGAGAGAAAGAGAGAGAGAAGGAGATAGAGAAAACGAGAAAGAGAGAAAGAGAGAAAGAGAGAAAGAAAGAGAGAGAGAGAGGAAGAGAGAAAGAGAGAGAGAAAGAGAAAGAAAGAGAAAGAAAGAGAAAGAGAGAAAGAGAGAGAGATAAAAAAAAGAGAGAGAGAAAGAAAGAGAGAAAGAGAAAGAGAAAGAGAGAAAGAGAAAGAGAGAAAGAGAGAGAGAGAGAAAGAGAGAGAGAGAAAGAGAAAGAGAAAGAGGAGGAGAGAGAGAGAAGCAATCAAAAGCAACAAATAATGACTCAACGGTTGAAAAAAGGACAGCTATGATAAAAGACAGAAAGGGATAAATGAGAATGTACCTGCATCCTATGTTTATACTGTGATTACAAATAACCTGTATGTAAGATCCTTCATTGACGTTACGTTCCAGAACATATCACTATATCACTTTTGCTTTTCTCGAGGAATTTAGTTGTACAATAATCAGTTTTTATATTGCATAGGTTTGTTTACTGTATCGTTTGATTATATTCAATGTACTTCTGTAGATGAATATCAGAAATGACTAATGTAGTAGTCCTGAATATACTTAAGGTTATTTATGGGGTGGTGAATATGGAAAAAAAAGTGATACTAGTATAGTACATAATATACTAGATAGCTGGCGACATAATGAACTTACGAGATATACAGATCATCTAATACTTCTCAATACAATTTTAGCTCATGTACAGTATACAAAATACATTTGATAAGGAGGATTAAAGGAAGAGTTTTTGGTTAATATATTTGCAAAAAATAAGTTCTCCCTTTTCGTGTCACTGGAGATTTTGTTCTCCGAGTAGTGACCGTTAGGCATAAATGCAGGTAATGAGAAGCTCTACCTTGTGGTCGGTAAAGGCTCCGTCCAAAACTTGTTGGATATGGCTCCTCCCCCTTCCTTCAGAGTAGAGGTATATAAAGGTCGTCTTTGACGTGTGATGCTACCACTGATCTCCCGGTCTCTCTCGATTAAACAATATGAAGCTTGTGAGTACAGGGATTTCATGAAAACTTTTGTGTATGCATGCATATGTACAGATGTACCATTTGCTATGTATGTTTGAGTACTTGACATTTGTGTATATGTGAAGTAAAGATTGATATATTTTATTTGCAGATCGTTCTTGCCTGCCTTGCCGCCGTGGCTGTTGCCACTCCTCAGTTCGAGGACCGAGTGGTCGCCCTCCTTCGCGATGACCGCGTAGCCAACGAAGATGGCACCTTCTCCTATGCCGTGGAAGCCGACAACGGCATCAACACAGCCGTTGAAGGAGTCGTCGGATCAGCTGGTCAGATCAACCAGGCGGGATCTTACACGTAAGGATATGCTATCAAATTATTTGCAATTATCTGGGACAAATAATGGATAAATGTGTCAAGTAAGGAAAACATATGCGAACAGAAAAACTTGCAGGTCGTACACTTGTAAAATGCAGTCGGCAATCTGGAGAAATGATTTGTGCATTACCTCCACCATATTAAATATACATGATGGCTTTTGAAAACAGCTTGAAAGTCCTTAGTTATTTTATTGTTTTTTTTTTTATTTATTTATTTATTTATTTTTTTTCATGTAAGTGCATACACAACTACATTCCCCGAAGTAACTGTTAATGTCTGTTCTCTTTTCCTTACAGCTATACCCTTGCGGATGGCACCCAGGCTGTGGTCACCTTCATCGCCAACGAGAACGGCTTCCAGCCCCAGTCCGACATCCTGCCCACTCCCCACCCTCTTCCTGCCCACGTCTTTGAACTGTTGGAAATCGCCGAGCGTCAGCGTGCCGCGGGCATCGTATTCAACTAAGAGAATGGAAAAATAAATTAAATGTATGGGTGGGGAACGAAAGCCGACGTAATAAACTTTACGATACCTTATATGGAATTTCTTCATTTTATCCGAAAGCATGGAATCTTTAAGTGTAGTTTCCTTATTAAGACACAGTATTGGCAAGAGTTCATCAATGAGCGACTTTCATTTGTTTACATGCTGATAATTTTCTCTATCTGGAGAATGTCTCTTCTTCATTATATACCGGTTATTAAAAATGACTAAATATATTCACTGATGTGAATTATGTAATTTCAGCATCTATACTGGTATGATTTACAAGCATTAGATCTATATTTTACCTTACAAACATGTAAATTAAGTCTTCACAGTGCCTAATAACTACGAACATAAATCAAATATCTAATACTGCTAAAATCATTGGTGACTTTAACTTCACCATATATGTTACTAAAAAAGTAAGAATAATATCTGTCAGCGTGGTTGAATTTTCTAGACCAGCAGCATTGTCTAACAACAGCCATATTTGCAAGGAGGTACATATTTTATTAGTGTACCGTAATCTGAAATTCCTCCCTTGACGTCAGTATACAACATTTATCAAAATTTAATTTAAGGATTCAAAAAAACAAAAAATATATATATATGAAAATAATTTTATTAGCGAAATTTTTTTATTATCCTTTATTTGAATATGCTGTTTGACTAGGGATATTTATCACTTTACTTTAAATCCAATACACATAGAGTCACGCGTGTTACACAAGAGGACCGTGCACTGATTTGATTTTTCATTATATAAGGGGGATTAAAGTATGGAGTAAAATTATAACTGAATTATGTTGTGAGAATGTCAACCAAACTGTTACTTTGACTGTGCTATGAAGGGAGGTGGCAGGTTTCACGTAAAGCGATACAAAGATATAAAAAATAGGAAAGAGATTTCAAAGCAATTTCATGTCTGCTAACAAATATGAGTCTATTTCCACAGAACGAGGCATCCGAAAAGTTTAGGTTATGAATGACAAAGAGAGAAAAAAAAAAAAAAAAAAAAAATAGGTAGAAAAAAGAAACACAAACAGGATACACTGAAGTGAGACAAATACTCTTAGATCTGATGATAAAATCCATATTGACTTTAAAACCGTTAAATCTAGATTTATACTCTGTCCTTCAATTCCGAATACTTTTAACTTTACTCTCATAGTTACATTATGCCATTATTTTTTTTAAATCATAGGTCAAGACGACCATATTTCAATTAGTTCTATTCAGCTGACTAACTCTACCTTCTGCATTTTGTTTGCGCCTCTATGCTTATTGCGACGGCTATGACTGTGAGCAACATATATACCACTATTGATCTGTTAGCCTCTCCTATCTATTTGTGACTAGTACAACGAATATAGTATTTTGATGCATTAGGATCAGTGCAGCACTGGAGTACCATACTGGACCAATGTTATTATATTCCGCATAACTTTTTAGTATGAATGTAATTTACCTTCTTTAGCAAAAGCTTCCCACAGGGAACTCTAACTAGTTTATTGCTTAATTGATGGAGTGGAACTTGTGTCCAAGAAATTAAGGTATTCTCTTTAATTGTCTGCTCCTCATAAGTAACCATTAGGTTGTGGGATGCTATTCCTTGCGTAACCGGTCGGATGAAGCTCCGCCCTTGGGTTACTGAATATGGTCCCGCCCCTTTCCTCAGAGCTGAGGTATATAAAGGTCGTCTTGACCTGTGACGCTACCATTGTGTCTCCGACCCCATCCAACATGAAGACTGTAAGTAGAGAGCATCTTATTCGTCATACATGCATCCATATATACATATATGTACTATAGGTATTATGAATATGTGGATGTATATTCACACATACATGCTACGTATGTATATAGAAGAGTATTACGAATTATCATGGTTTGTATGACCTTAAGAAGGAATTAGAAGCCGTTACGAAGGAAGATTATTTTTCCTTACAGATCGTACTTGCTTGTCTCGTCGCCGTGGCTGTTGCCGCTCCTCAGCTCCAGGAGAGGGAGGTTGTCCTTCTTCGCGACGACCGAATTGCCAACGAAGACGGCTCCTTCTCCTACGCCCTGGAAGCCGACAACGGCATCAACACAGCCGTTGAAGGAGCTGTTGGATCTGCCGGCCAGATCAATCAGGCGGGATCTTTCACGTAAGGACGTACTTTCATATTTTGCAGGTATTCGGGATAAATAGATAAATTTCACGTAGAAGTTAGGTTCTATTTTATATCCGGAAAGGAACATTTTACTATAATTTATCAAACATCCCTTACAGCCTTACCCTTGAAGACGGAACACAGGCTGTTGTCAACTTCGTCGCCAACGAGAACGGCTACCAGCCCCAGTCCAACATCCTGCCCACTCCCCACCCTCTTCCTGCCCACGTCTATGAGCTGTTGGAAATCGCTGAGCGTCAGCGCGCTGAAGGCATCGTATTCAACTAAGAGAATGAACCTGCTAAGGAAATTGTATGTGTGGAAGTGAAATCAAAGTTGATGTAATAAAACCTATAAATTACCTTTATATTTTCATTGCATTCGGACCTTTGCGGGAAATATCAAAGAAAAAGAAACATTTAAATTATACCCATAGAAATATGCGCATTGGTAATCATTCTTTATTATAGAAATTCTCCCAGTGAAAAATTTAATGAAACAACGCTTTTCAATGTTTAAGGGATAAGAGAGAGATTGGGAAGAATGATAAAGCGATTGCAAAGACTGCTTTATAACATTGAAAGTAACAGTTTCATGTCCAGTGATTATAGTTATGAATTATTAAATAAGCATCAATTTCGAAAACAAAATGAACGTCACTGCTGTCCTAAAAGCCAGCAATGTTCTGTTAAAAAGCAACAGTTTTCCTCTGCGAACGAGAATGTATCTTACCTCATGTATATACATTCATACGTACAGACATACACTCAAAGATATATGTATATGTATACATATATACAGACATATGTATCTTCATACATACATATATATCTACATACAATATATGTGTGTGTATTCTCTCATTACTGAAATGATTTATTTAGAAATCATTTCTCTCATTGAAAGCTTTCATGATACAACACTTTTCTATTTTTAAGGAATTACAGAGAGATTAGGACAAATGATAAAGTAGGTAGTGATTGTAAGGACTGCTTTACATTATTGAAAGTAACAGTTTCATGTCAAGTGGTTAGATTTATAATGAATCATAAGATAAGAAAGGGAATCAAGATCCAAAATTAAATAAGTGATAAGAAAGCAAATCATTGCCCGAAAAAGGAATTATTAAAAAAGGCTATCAATGATCCAAAAATAATTCAATGATAGAATAACAAATCAATGGCAGAACAAGGGAATCAATAATATAAAAAGATCAACGAAAGGAAAAGGGAATCGCCGAGAGAAAAAAAGGAATCAACGGTTGCAAAAAAGGAAAGGTATGACAAAGAAAGGAAATCGAAGACAGAAAAGGGATATCAAAAATTTAAAGATTAAGGAAGGATATAATAGCAAATCACTGATAGAGAGAAAAAGATAGAGAGAGAGAGAAAGAAAGAAAGAAAGAGAGAAAGAGAGAGAGAAAGAGAGAAAGAAAGAAAGAAAGAAAGAAAGAGAGAAAGAGCGAGAAAGAGAGAAAGAGAGAGAAAGAGAGAAAGAGTGAAAGAGAGAGAGAGAAGGGAGAGAAAGAGAAAGAGAAAGAGAGAAAGACGGAAAGAAAAAAAAGGGAGAAAGAAAGAGAGAAAGAGAGAGAGAAAGAGAAAGAGAGAAAGAGAGAGAGAGACAAAGAGAGAAAGAGAAAAAAAGGGAGAAAGAGAAAGAGAGAGAGAAAGCGAAAGAGAGAAAGAGAGAAAGAGAGAGAAATAGAGAAAGAGAGAGCGAGAGAGAAACAATCAAAAGCAACAAATAAAGACTCAACGGTTGAAAAAAGGACAGCTATGATAAACGACAGAAAGGGATAAATAAGAATGTACCTGCATCCTATGTTTATACTCTGATTACAAATAACCTGTATGTAATTTCCTTCATTGACGTTACGTTCCAGAACATGATTTCAGTGTAATACTTTTGCTTTTCTCGAGGAATTTAATCGTACAATAATCAGTTTTTATATTGCATAGGTTTGTTTACTGTATCGTTTGATTATATTCAGTGTACTTCTGTAGATGAATATCAGAAATGACTAATGTAGTAGTCCTGAATATACTTAAGGTTAATGCTTGTCTAATTTATTTTGATGCATTAGGATCAGTGCAGCACTGGAGTACCAATGCTATTATATTCCGCATAACTTTTTAGTATGAATGTAATTTACCATCTTTAGCAAAAGCTTCCCACAGGGAACTCTAACTAGTTTATTGCTTAATTGATGGAGTGGAACTTGTGTCCAAGAAATTAAGGTATTCTCTTTAATTGTCTGCTCCTCATAAGTAACCATTAGGTTGTGGGATGCTATTCCTTGCGTAACCGGTCGGATGAAGCTCCGCCCTTGGGTTACTGAATATGGTCCCGCCCCTTTCCTCAGAGCTGAGGTATATAAAGGTCGTCTTGACCTGTGACGCTACCATTGGTCTCTCTGAACCCATCCAACATGAAGACTGTAAGTAGAGAGCATCTTATTCGTCATACATGCATCCATATATACATATATGTACTATAGATATTATGAATATGTGGATGTATATTCACACATACATGCTACGTATGTATATAGAAGAGTATTACGAATTATCATGGTTTGTATGACCTTAAGAAGGAATATGAAGCCGTTACGAAGGAAGATTATTTTTCCTTACAGATCGTACTTGCTTGTCTCATCGCCGTGGCTGTTGCCGCTCCTCAGCTCCAGGAGAGGGAGGTTGTCCTTCTTCGCGACGACCGAATTGCCAACGAAGACGGCTCCTTCTCCTACGCCCTGGAAGCCGACAACGGCATCAACACAGCCGTTGAAGGAGCTGTTGGATCTGCCGGCCAGATCAATCAGGCGGGATCTTTCACGTAAGGACGTACTTTCATATTTTGCAGGTATTCGGGATAAATAGATAAATTTCACGTAGAAGTTAGGTTCTATTTGATATCCGGAAAGGAACATTTTACTATAATTTATCAAATATCCCTTACAGCCTTACCCTTGAAGACGGAACACAGGCTGTTGTCAACTTCGTGGCCAACGAGAACGGCTACCAGCCCCAGTCCAACATCCTGCCCACTCCCCACCCTCTTCCTGCCCACGTCTATGAGCTGTTGGAAATCGCTGAGCGTCAGCGCGCTGAAGGCATCGTATTCAACTAAGAGAATGAACCTGCTAAGGAAATTGTATGTGTGGAAGTGAAATCAAAGTTGATGTAATAAAACCTATAAATTACCTTTATATTTTCATTGCATTCGGACCTTTGCGGGAAATATCAAAGAAAAAGAAACATTTAAATTATACCTATAGAAATATGCACATTGGTAATCATTCTTTATTATAGAAATTCTCCCAGTGAAAAATTTAATGAAACAACGCTTTTCAATGTTTAAGGGATAAGAGAGAGATTGGGAAGAATGATAAAGCGATTGCAAAGACTGCTTTATAACATTGAAAGTAACAGTTTCATGTCCAGTGATTATAGTTATGAATTATTAAATAAGCATCAATTTCGAAAACAAAATGAACGTCACTGCTGTCCTAAAAGCCAGCAATGTTCTGTTAAAAAGCAACAGTTTTCCTCTGCGAACGAGAATGTATCTTACCTCATGTATATACATTCATACGTACAGACATACACTCAAAGATATATGTATATGTATACATATATACAGACATATGTATCTTCATACATACATATATATCTACATACAATATATGTGTGTGTATTCTCTCATTACTGAAATGATTTATTTAGAAATCATTTCTCTCATTGAAAGCTTTCATGATACAACACTTTTCTATTTTTAAGGAATTACAGAGAGATTAGGACAAATAATAAAGTAGGTAGTGATTGTAAGGACTGCTTTACATTATTGAAAGTAACAGTTTCATGTCAAGTGGTTAGATTTATAATGAATCATAAGATAAGCGATAAAGGAAATCAACGATAAAGAAAGGGAATCAAGATCCAAAATCAAATAAGTGATAAGAAAGCAAATCATTGCCCGAAAAAGGAACTATTAAAAAAGGCTATCAATGATCCAAAAATAATTCAATGATAGAATAACAAATCAATGGCAGAAAAAGGGAATCAATAATATAAAAAGATCAACGAAAGGAAAAGGGAATCGCCGAGAGAAAAAAAGGAATCAACGGTTGCAAAAAAAGGAAAGGTATGACAAAGAAAGGAAATCGAAGACAGAAAAGGGATATAAAAAAATTAAAGATTAAGAAAGGATATAATAGCAAATCACTGATAGAGAGAGAAAGAGAGAGAGATAAAAAAAAGAAAGAGAGAAAGAGAGAGAGAAAGAGAGAGAGAGAGAGAGAGAGAAAGAGAGAGAAAGAGAGAGAGAAAGAGAAAGAGAGAAAGAGAAAAAAAGGGAGAAAGAAAGAGAGAAAGAGAGAGAGAAAGAGAAAGAGAGAAAGAGAGAGAAAGAGAGAAAGAGAGAGAAAAAAAGGGAGAAAGAGAGAGAGAAAGCGAAAGAGAGAAAGAGAGAGAGAGAGAGAGAGAGAAAGAGAAAGAGAAAGAGAAAGAGAGAAACAATCAAAAGCAACAAATAAAGACTCAACGGTTGAAAAAAGGACAGCTATGATAAAAGACAGAAAGGGATAAATGAGAATGTACCTGCATCCTATGTTTATACTGTGATTACAAATAACCTGTATGTAAGATCCTTCATTGACGTTACTTTCCAGAACATGATTTCACTATATTACTTTTGCTTTTCTCGAGGAATTTAGTTGTACAATAATCAGTTTTTATATTGCATAGGTTTGTTTACTGTATCGTTTGATTATATTCAGTGTACTTCTGTAGATGAATATCAGAAATGACTAATGTAGAAGTCCTGAATATATTTAAGGTTAATGCTTGTCTGATATATTAGATCATCTACAAGTAACCTTATTTATGGGGTGAATATGGAAAAAAGTGATACTAGTATAGTACATAATATACTAGATAGCTGGCGACATAATGAACTTACGAGAGATACAGATCATCTAATACTTCTCAATACAATTTTAGCTCATGTACAGTATACAAAATACATTTGATAAGGAGGATTAAAGGAAGAGTTTTTGGTTAATATATTTGCAAAGAATAAGTTCTCCCTTTTCGTGTCACTGGAGATTTTGTTCTCCGAGTAGTGACCGTTAGGCATAAATGCAGGTAATGAGAAGCTCTACCTTGTGGTCGGTAAAGGCTCCGTCCAAAACTTGTTGGATATGGCTCCTCCCCCTTCCTTCAGAGTAGAGGTATATAAAGGTCGTCTTTGACGTGTGATGCTACCACTGATCTCCCGGTCTCTCTCGATTAAACAATATGAAGCTTGTGAGTACAGGGATTTCATGAAAACTTTTGTGTATGCATGCATATGTACAGATGTACCATTTGCTATGTATGTTTGAGTACTTGACATTTGTGTATATGTGAAGTAAAGATTGATATATCTTATTTGCAGATCGTTCTTGCCTGCCTTGCCGCCGTGGCTGTTGCCACTCCTCAGTTCGAGGACCGAGTGGTCGCCCTCCTTCGTGATGACCGCGTAGCCAACGAAGACGGCACCTTTTCCTATGCCGTGGAAGCCGACAACGGCATCAACACAGCCGTTGAAGGAGTCGTCGGATCAGCTGGTCAGATCAACCAGGCGGGATCTTACACGTAAGGATATGCTATCAAATTATTTGCAATTATCTGGGACAAATAATGGATAAATGTGTCAAGTAAGGAAAACATATGCGAACAGAAAAACTTGCAGGTCGTACACTTGTAAAATGCAGTCGGCAATCTGGAGAAATGATTTGTGCATTACCTCCACCATATTAAATATACATGATGGCTTTTGAAAACAGCTTAAAAGTCCTTAGTTATTTTATTGTATTTTTTTTTTTTTGTTGTTTTTGTTTTCATGTAAGTGCATACACAACTACATTCCCCGATGTAACTGTTAATGTCTGTTCTCTTTTCCTTACAGCTATACCCTTGCGGATGGCACCCAGGCTGTGGTCACCTTCATCGCCAACGAGAACGGCTTCCAGCCCCAGTCCGACATCCTGCCCACTCCCCACCCTCTTCCTGCCCACGTCTTTGAACTGTTGGAAATCGCCGAGCGTCAGCGTGCCGCGGGCATCGTATTCAACTAAGAGAATGGAAAAGTAAATTAAATGTATGGGTGGGGAACGAAGCCGACGTAATAAACTTTACGATACCTTATATCGAATTTCTTCATTTTATCCGAAAGCATGGAATCTTTAAGTGTAGTTTCCTTATTAAGACACAGTATTGGCAAGAGTTCCTCAATAAGCGACTTTCATTTGTTTACATGCTGATAATTTTCTCTATCTGGAGAATGTCTCTTCTTCATTAATATACCGGTTATTAAAAATGACTAAATATATTCACTGATGTGAATTATGTAATTTCAGCATCTATACTGGTATGATTTACAAGCATTAGATCTATATTTTACCTTACAAACATGTAAATTAAGTCTTCACAGTGCCTAATAACTACGAACATAAATCAAATATCTAATACTGCTAAAATCATTGGTGACTTTAACTTCACCCAATATGTTACTAAAAAAGTAAGAATAATATCTGTCAGCGTGGTTGAATTTTCTAGACCAGCAGCATTGTCTAACAACAGCCATATTTGCAAGGAGGTACATATTTTATTAGTGTACCGTAATCTGAAATTCCTCCCTTGACGTCAGTATACAACATTTATCAAAATTTAATTTAAGGATTCAAAAAAACAAAAAATATATATATATGAAAATAATTTTATTAGCGATTTTTTTTTATTATCCTTTATTTGAATATGCTGTTTGACTAGGGATATTTATCACTTTACTATAAATCCAATACACATAGAGTCACGCGTGTTACACAAGAGGACCGTGCACTGATTTGTTTTTTCATTATATAAGGGGGATTAATGTATGGAGTAAAATTATAACTGAATTATGTTGTGAGAATGTCAACCAAACTGTTACTTTGACAGTGTTATGAAGGGAGGTGGCAGGTTTCACGTAAAGCGATAAAAATATATAAAAAATAGGAAAGAGATTTCAAAGCAATTTCATGTCTGTTAACAAATATGAGTCTATTTCCACAGAACGAGGCATCCGAAAAGTTTAGGTTATGAATGACAAAGAGAAAAAAAAAAAAAAAAAAAAACTAGGTAGAAAAAAGAAACACAAACAAGATACACTGAAGTGAGACAAATCCTCTTAGATCTGATGATAAAATCCATATTGACTTTAAAACCGTTAAATCTAGATTTATACTCTGTCCTTCAATTCCGAATTCTTTTAACTTTACTCTCATAGTTACATTATGCCATGATTTTTTTTAAATCATAGGTCAAAACGACCATATTTCAATTAGTTCTATTCCGCTGACTAACTCTACCTTCTGCATTTTGTTTGCGCCTCCATGCTTATTGCGACGGCTATGACTGTGAGCAACATATATACCACTATTGATCTGTTAGCCTCTCCTATATCTTTATGACTAGTACAACGAATATAGTATTTTGATGCATTAGGATCAGTGCAGCACTGGAGTACCATACTGGACCAATGTTATTATATTCCGCATAACTTTTTAGTATGAATGTAATTTACCATCTTTAGCAAAAGCTTCCCACAGGGAACTCTAACTAGTTTATTGCTCAATTGATGGAGTGGAACTTGTGTCCAAGAAATCAAAGTCTTCTCTTTAATTGTCTGCTCCTCATAAGTAACCATTAGGTTGTGGGATGCTATTCCTTGCGTAACCGGTCGGATGAAGTTCCGCCCTTGGGTTACTGAATATGGTCCCGCCCCTTTCCTCAGAGCTGAGGTATATAAAGGTTGACTTGACCTGTGACGCTACCATTGGTCTCTCTGAACCCATCCAACATGAAGACTGTAAGTAGAGAGCATCTTATTCGTCATGCATGCATCCATATATACATATATGTACTATAGGTATTATGAATATGTGGATGTATATTCACACATACATGCTACCTATGTATATAGAAGAGTATTACGAATTATCATGGTTTGTATGACCTTAAGAAGGAATTAGAAGCCGTTACGAAGGAAGATTATTTTTCCTTACAGATCGTACTTGCTTGTCTCGTCGCCGTAGCTGTTGCCGCTCCTCAGCTCCAGGAGAGGGAGGTTGTCCTTCTTCGCGACGACAGAATTGCCAACGAAGACGGCTCCTTCTCCTACGCCCTGGAAGCCGACAACGGCATCAACACAGCTGTTGAAGGAGCTGTTGGATCTGCCGGCCAGATCAATCAGGCGGGATCTTACACGTAAGGACATACTATCATATTTTGCAGGTATTCGGGATAACAAATAGATAAATTTCACGTAGAAGTTAGGTTCTATTTGATATCCGGAAAGGAACATTTAATATAATTTATCAAATATCCCTTACAGCCTTACCCTTGAAGACGGAACACAGGCTGTTGTCAACTTCGTGGCCAACGAGAACGGCTTCCAGCCCCAGTCCGACATCCTGCCCACTCCCCACCCTCTTCCTGCCCACGTCTTTGAACTGTTGGAAATCGCCGAGCGTCAGCGTGCCGCGGGCATCGTATTCAACTAAGAGAATGGAAAAATACATTAAATGTATGGGTGGGGAACGAAAGCCAACGTAATAAAGTTTACGATACATTATATCGAATTTCTTCTTATTTTTTTCCCGAAATCATGTAATATTTAAGTGTAGTTTCCTTAATAAGACACAATATTGGCAAGAGTTCATCAATGAGCGACTTTCATTTGTTTACATGCTGATAATTTTCTCTATCTGGAGAATGTCGCTTCTTCACTATATACTGGTTATTAAAAATGAATAAATATATTCACTGATGTGAATTATTTAATTTCAGCATCTATATTGGTATGCTTTATAAGCATTAGATCTATATTTTACCTTACAAACATGTAAATTAGGTCTTCACAGTGCATAACAACTACGAACATAAATCAAATATCTAATGCTGATAACATCATTGGTGACTTTAACTTCACCCAATATGTTACTAAAAAGTGAGAGTAATATCTGTCAGCGTGTTTAATTTTCTAGACCAGCAGCATTGTCCAGCAACAGCCATATTTGCAAGGAGGTACATATTTTATTAGTGTACCGTAATCTGAAATTCATTTCTTGACGTCAGTTTATAACATTTATCAATATTCAATTTAAGGATTAAAAAAAAAAAAAAATTATAATAAATAAATAAATATATGTGAAAATAACTTTACTAGCGACAAATTTATATTGTCCTTTATTTGAATATGACGTTTGACTAGGGATACTTTTCATTATATTATAAATCCAATACACATAGAGTCACGCGTGCTACAGAAGAGGACCGTGCACTGATTTTTTTTTCATTATATAAGGGGGATTAATGTATGGAGTAAAATTATAACTGAATTATGTTGTGAGAATGTCAACCAAACTGTTACTTTGACAGTGTTATGAAGGGAGGTGGCAGGTTTCACGTAAAGCGATAAAAATATATAAAAAACAGGAAAGAGATTTCAAAGCAATTTCATGTCTGTTAGCAAATATGAGTCTATTTCCATAGAACGAGGCATCCGAAGATTTTAGGTTATGAATGACGAAGAGAAATTAAAAAAAAAAAAAAAAAACTAGGTAGAAAAATAAAACAAAAAACACAAACAAGATACACTGAAGTAAAACAAATCCTCTTAGACCTGATGATAAAATCCATATTGACTTTAAAACCATTGTCTGACTTTTCATTAAATCTAGGTTTAAATTCTGTCCTTCAATTCCGAATACTTTTAACTTTACTCTCATAGTTACATTATGCCATGATTTCTTTAAATCATAGGTCAAGACGACCATATTTCAATTAGTTCTATTCCGCTGACTAACTCTACCTTCTGCATTTTGTTTGCGCCTCTATACTTATTGCGACGGCTATGACTGTGAGCAACATATATACCACTATTGATCTGTTAGCCTCTCCTATCTATTTGTGACTAGTACAACGAATATAGTATTTTGATGCATTAGGATCAGTGCAGCACTGGAGTACCATACTGGACCAATGTTATTATATTCCGCATAACTTTTTAGTATTAATGTAATTTACCATCTTTAGCAAAAGCTTCCCACAGGGAACTCTAACTAGTTTATTGCTTAATTGATGGAGTGGAACTTGTGTCCAAGAAATTAAAGTATTCTCTTTAATTGTCTGCTCCTCATAAGTAACCATTAGGTTGTGGGATGCTATTCCTTGCGTAACCGGTCGGATGAAGCTCCGCCCTTGGGTTACTGAATATGGTCCCGCCCCTTTCCTCAGAGCTGAGGTATATAAAGGTCGTCTTGACCTGTGACGCTACCATTGGTTTCTCCGAACCCATCCAACATGAAGACTGTAAGTAGAGAGCATCTTATTCGTCATACATGCATCCATATATACATATATGTACTATAGATATTATGAATATGTGGATGTATATTCACACATACATGCTACGTATGTATATAGAAGAGTATTACGAATTATCATGGTTTGTATGACATTAAGAAGGAATTAGAAGCCGTTACGAAGGAAGATTATTTTTCCTTACAGATCGTACTTGCTTGTCTCGTCGCCGTGGCTGTTGCCGCTCCTCAGCTCCAGGAGAGGGAGGTTGTCCTTCTTCGCGACGACCGAATTGCCAACGAAGACGGCTCCTTCTCCTACGCCCTGGAAGCCGACAACGGCATCAACACAGCCGTTGAAGGAGCTGTTGGATCTGCCGGCCAGATCAATCAGGCGGGATCTTTCACGTGAGGACGTACTTTCATATTTTGCAGGTATTCGGGATAAATAGATAAATTTCACGTAGAAGTTAGGTTCTATTTGATATCCGGAAAGAAACATTTTACTATAATTTATCAAATATCCCTTACAGCCTTACCCTTGAAGACGGAACACAGGCTGTTGTCAACTTCGTGGCCAACGAGAACGGCTACCAGCCCCAGTCCAACATCCTGCCCACTCCCCACCCTCTTCCTGCCCACGTCTATGAGCTGTTGGAAATCGCTGAGCGTCAGCGCGCTGAAGGCATCGTATTCAACTAAGAGAATGAAACTGCTAAGGAAATTTTATGTGTGGAAGTGAAATCAAAGTTGATGTAATAAAACCTATAAATTACCTTTATATTTTCATTGCATTCGGACCTTTGCGGGAAATATCAAAGAAAAAGAAACATTTAAATTATACCCATAGAAATATGCACATTGGTAATCATTCTTTATTATAGAAATTCTCCCAGTGAAAAATTTAATGAAACAACGCTTTTCAATTTTTAAGGGATAAGAGAGAGATTGGGAAGAATGATAAAGCGATTGCAAAGACTGCTTTATAACATTGAAAGTAACAGTTTCATGTCCGGTGATTATAGTTATGAATTATTAAATAAGCATCAATTTCGAAAACAAAATGAACGTCACTGCTGTCCTAAAAGCCAGCAATGTTCTGTTAAAAAGCAACAGTTTTCCTCTGCGAACGAGAATGTATCTTACCTCATGTATATACATTCATACGTACAGACATACACTCAAAGATATATGTATATGTATACATATATACAGACATATGTATCTTCATACATACATATATATCTACATACAATATATGTGTGTGTATTCTCTCATTACTGAAATGATTTATTTAGAAATCATTTCTCTCATTGAAAGCTTTCATGATACAACACTTTTCTATTTTTAAGGAATTACAGAGAGATTAGGACAAATGATAAAGTAGGTAGTGATTGTAAGGACTGCTTTACATTATTGAAAGTAACAGTTTCATGTTAAGTGGTTAGATTTATAATGAATCATAAGATAAGCGATAAAGGAAATCGACGATAAAGAAAGGGAATCAAGATCCAAAATTAAATAAGTGATAAGAAAGCAAATCATTGCCCGAAAAAGGAATTATTGAAAAAGGCTATCAATGATCCAAAAATAATTCAATGATAGAATGACAAATCAATGGCAGAAAAAGGGAATCAATAATATAAAAAGATCAACGAAAGGAAAAGGGAATCGCCGAGAGAAAAAAAGGAATCGACGGTTGCAAAAAAGGAAAGGTATGACAATGAAAGGAAATCGAAGACAGAAAAGGGATATAAAAAAATTGAAGATTAAGAAAGGATATAATAGCAAATCACTGATAGAGAGAGAAAGAGAGAGAGAGAGAAAGAAAGAAAGAAAGAAAGAAAGAGAGAAAGAGAGAGAAAGAGAGAAAGAGTGAAAGAGAGAGAGAGAAGGGAGAGAAAGAGAGAAAGAGAAAGAGAGAAAGACGGAAAGAAAAAAAAGGGAGAAAGAAAGAGAGAAAGAGAGAGAGAAAGAGAAAGAGAGAAAGAGAGAGAGACAAAGAGAGAAAGATAAAAAAAAGGGAGAAAGAGAGAAAGAGAGAGAGAAAGCGAAAGAGAGAAAGAGAGAGAGAGAGAGAAAAATAGAGAAAGAGAGAGCGAGAGAGAAAGAGAGAAACAATCAAAAGCAACAAATAAAGACTCAACGGTTGAAAAAAGGACAGCTATGATAAACGACAGAAAGGGATAAATAAGAATGTACCTGCATCCTATGTTTATACTCTGATTACAAATAACCTGTATGTAATTTCCTTCATTGACGTTACGTTCCAGAACATGATTTCAGTGTAATACTTTTGCTTTTCTCGAGGAATTTAATCGTACAATAATCAGTTTTTATATTGCATAGGTTTGTTTACTGTATCGTTTGATTATATTCAGTGTACTTCTGTAGATGAATATCAGAAATGACTAATGTAGTAGTCCTGAATATACTTAAGGTTAATGTTTGTCTAATTTATTTTGATGCATTAGGATCAGTGCAGCACTGGAGTACCAATGCTATTATATTCCGCATAACTTTTTAGTATGAATGTAATTTACCATCTTTAGCAAAAGCTTCCCACAGGGAACTCTAACTAGTTTATTGCTTAATTGATGGAGTGGAACTTGTGTCCAAGAAATTAAGGTATTCTCTTTAATTGTCTGCTCCTCATAAGTAACCATTAGGTTGTGGGATGCTATTCCTTGCGTAACCGGTCGGATGAAGCTCCGCCCTTGGGTTACTGAATATGGTCCCGCCCCTTTCCTCAGAGCTGAGGTATATAAAGGTCGTCTTGACCTGTGACGCTACCATTGGTCTCTCCGAACCCATCCAACATGAAGACTGTAAGTAGAGAGCATCTTATTCGTCATACATGCATCCATATATAGATATATGTACTATAGATATTATGAATATGTGGATGTATATTCACACATACATGCTACGTATGTATATAGAAGAGTATTACGAATTATCATGGTTTGTATGACCTTAAGAAGGAATTGGAAGCCGTTACGAAGGAAGATTATTTTTCCTTACAGATCGTACTTGCTTGTCTCGTCGCCGTGGCTGTTGCCGCTCCTCAGCTCCAGGAGAGGGAGGTTGTCCTTCTTCGCGACGACCGAATTGCCAACGAAGACGGCTCCTTCTCCTACGCCCTGGAAGCCGACAACGGCATCAACACAGCCGTTGAAGGAGCTGTTGGATCTGCCGGCCAGATCAATCAGGCGGGATCTTTCACGTAAGGACGTACTTTCATATTTTGCAGGTATTCGGGATAAATAGATAAATTTCACGTAGAAGTTAGGTTCTATTTGATATCCGGAAAGGAACATTTTACTATAATTTATCAAATATCCCTTACAGCCTTACCCTTGAAGACGGAACACAGGCTGTTGTCAACTTCGTGGCCAACGAGAACGGCTACCAGCCCCAGTCCAACATCCTGCCCACTCCCCACCCTCTTCCTGCCCACGTCTATGAGCTGTTGGAAATCGCTGAGCGTCAGCGCGCTGAAGGCATCGTATTCAACTAAGAGAATGAACCTGCTAAGGAAATTGTATGTGTGGAAGTGAAATCAAAGTTGATGTAATAAAACCTATAAACTACCTTTATATTTTCATTGCATTCGGACCTTTGCGGGAAATATCAAAGAAAAAGAAACATTTAAATTATACCCATAGAAATATGCACATTGGTAATCATTCTTTATTATAGAAATTCTCCCAGTGAAAAATTTAATGAAACAACGCTTTTCAATTTTCAAGGGATAAGAGAGAGATTGGGAAGAATGATAAAGCGATTGCAAAGACTGCTTTATAACATTGAAAGTAACAGTTTCATGTCCAGTGATTATAGTTATGAATTATTAAATAGGCATCAATCTCGAAAACAAAATGAACGTCACAGCTGTCCTAAAAGCCAGCAATGTTCTGTTAAAAAGCAACAGTTTTCCTCTGCGAACGAGAATGTATCTTACCTCATGTATATACATTCATACGTACAGACATACACTCAAAGATATATGTATATGTATACATATATACAGACATATGTATCTTCATACATACATATATATCTACATACAATATATGTGTGTGTATTCTCTCATTACTGCGTTCGGCTTTGTGTGTCATGTAAATATATTTTTTTGTCCTAAACACATTCATATAATTGTATATCAATGTCTGAATTACAACCGCATCAAAAACTGTCAAAGTATCCGTATGGTTATTTTTCCTTTACATTTCAAATGACGAGATACTAAATAATTACTTTTTAATTATGATAAAATAGGACCGCGTTATGTCTTTGTATATGGAGGAATAACTAATAACATTTCTTACATGAGTAAAATTTAAACGTATCAGATTAAACATTTTCCAATGTTAGCATTCATTACTAGAAGCATTTTGATAGAGCATTAAACAATGAGCTGAATCGCTGTTAACGTGACAGATAAGTTTAAGTGAACATAGGTGTGTTCTACACTGAGCGTCATCGATAGGTTCTTCACAAACCTTCTAGCGAGTTAATCATAAGAAAGCCAACATTTCTATGTTTATGTATATATATATGTACAGTCAAAAGCAGTTCGTGCAAAATGACAGTCATATATCCACAGTATCGGTTTCAATTCAGTGCGCTAACGTTGAGCACTTCCTACATGCTCCTCCACACGCTCACAGCCTCGTAGTACAGCCGAGGTTAAAGTACGCCTTAGGCACATCCACAGGTAACACGACGCCCGGCCTCGCGTAACCAGGTAACTTAGCCGTTGGCTCCGCCTACAGGTTGTAAATTAAGCCCCCGCCCCTTTACTCAGAGCGACGGTATATAAAGGTCGTCTTGGTTTCAGCTGCTATCATACTTGATCGTCCCACAACATAACCACCATGAAGCTTGTGAGTAGAAGCTCATTTTCTTTGCCATGTGCAATCAGACACACGTGTACACAAATATGGGCATATGTGTACATGTATATACGCACATACCCACTTCTATATTTAACTGCTTATTTTTTACAGATTGTTCTTGCCTGCCTTGCCGCCGTGGCTATTGCCGCCCCTCAGCTCCAGGAGAGGGAAGTCCTTCTGCTTCGCGATGACCGCGTAGCCAACGAAGACGGCACCTTCTCCTACGCCCTGGAAGCCGACAACGGCATCAACACAGCCGTTGCTGGAGTTGTTGGATCTGCCGGTCAGATCAACCAGGAAGGATCTTACACGTATGTAGTTCAAACTTTTGGGAACGGGGAAAACCACCAAAGGATTTCCAAGTCATCCATCTATATATTATAATATAGTAGAAAGGAAAACAACTCTAAGGGTCCTAAGGGTCTTCCTGAAATATTCTCCATACCCATTCCCTGTCTGGCGTAATTTTTTTTTTACGAAACCGTGCAACATTTCAAAGGGAATGTTTTGTTGATGTTTATCATATGTTCCATGCAGTGTCACCCTTGAGGACGGCACCCAGGCTGTTGTCAACTTCATCGCCAACGAGAACGGCTACCAGCCCCAGTCCAACATCCTGCCCACTCCCCACCCTCTTCCTGCCCACGTCTATGAGCTCTTGGAAATTGCTGAGCGTCAGCGCGCTGAGGGCATTGTGTTCAACTAAGAGAATGAGACAAAATGAACAATAAATGGAAAGGATATCGAAGTTAATGCAATAAAGATTATACTTAAAGCTCCGTATTTTATTATGAAAACTTGGGTGTGTAAGAACACAAAGTATATATAACTAAAAGTATGATTACTTATCAATATATATCTAAATACCATATATCTTCACACACATACACACGCGCTTACTTGTATGTGTGCGCATTTTTTCTTATATATATACATATATACAAATACTATAGGTGCATATGTACACACGCTCACACACATATAGTACTTTTTATCTTTCCCTTTGAAAATATAACACATATCACGCACAGGTGTAAGTGTTCTTTCGCATCTGTACAGAATCACAAAGATGGTCACCTTATTCATGATTATTTATGCAATTATTGGTTCTTGATTAATGCCTGGGGAGTCTTCTAGTGGACATAACGCTACTAATTTTAGATGTACCTTCATTTACCATGCTAATTGTAGACGTTGCTGTATAACTTTCTTTTAAAGATGAAGTTCGTGTTAGAATTG
>NC_061831.1:19033168-19038168 GCF_019202785.1 Penaeus chinensis
AAATCACTTTAGAGCACAGAAGCAACAATGTCAAGAGAGGCCCCGGGCTCCAGGGTAGCTCTTGTGGCACAAGACTTATTGTTTATTGCTTCTGCGTTTGAACAAGATATTCCCTCTTCAAAAGTTCATACACGAGTGTGCACCATCGATATTCATAGCACTAGTAAAAAAAAAAAAAAAAAAAAAAAAAATTATATATATATATTTTAGCACTAGTAAATATATATATATATATATATATATATATATATACATATATTTTGTTTTCGCCAATTCAAGGAAAGGTGAATCAGGTAAGGCTAAGCATTAGCAGAAACATCTATCTATGAGACATTTCACAAAAGATATAAAAAATCAGCACAGCATTTTCCCCGTTTTTTAATTAATTTACCCCGGCGGCATTGGGATATATACATATATAATTATATACATATATGTATATATACATATATATACACATATATGTATATATACATATATGTATATATACATATATATACATATATGTATATATACATATGTACATATATGTATATATACATATACATATATACACATCTATGTATATATATATATATATATGTAAATACACAAAGACATAGACTCCCATATATATATATATACATATATATATGTATGGATGTATATATACACATATGTATATATACATATCCACACACATACATATGTACATATATATTTATATATGTATATATCCATCTCTATATCTATGTATCATCATTATCATAGCATCATCAGCCTGAATCGATCCAGGACGTAGACCTCTCCCAATCTTTTCAAAACTTTGTCTTGCGTTTTGTTTCAAGTCTTGGTCCCCAAAATTCGTTATTTCTTTACGCCATCTTGTCATTGGTCGGGCCCTTGGACTCTTTATGTTATCTATAGCCCAGTCTGTTATTTTCTTTGTCCATCTGTCTCCGACATATATGACCTGCTCGTTGCCATTTTTTCTTTTTGATGCTCCCGAGTACATCTTCCACTTTTGTCAGTTTCCTGATCCATGTCGCCCACATCCGAACTCTTAAGCTAAGCATTGGTTAAAGACTTTTCTTTTTAAACATAACGGCAAGGAACCTCTTAGTATGCTACTGTGTCTGTCGAAGGCGCTCCAGCCTAGACTGATGCGTCGCTGAAATTCCTCTTCGCTAGATGTGTTTGCCTGTATGAGTTGCCCTAGGTATATATACTTGCCCACTACCTCTAGCGCTTCACCTTGTACATATATCTGTTCGAGTTGAACTCTACTATTGTTTTTTTCTTGTTCATGTTGAGTCCGATTTTCAGACTTTTTTCTGTTCAGATCGTTTATTAGTTGCTGTACTTAATTTGCAGGGTTACTCAAGAGAACATTATCATCTGCAAATCTTGTTTAGGTATTCGTTTCCTATTTTGATACCCTTTCCGTTCCATTGTAGCTTCTGGAATATTTCCCCAAGGCACGTTGTAAACAGTTTTGGTAAGATTGTATCGCCCTTTCTAATGGCTTTTTTAATTGGGTATTTCATCGGTTTCCGTGTGGAGCTTGATGGCTGCTGTCCCATCTTCGTATATATATCTTCCGATAATTTACATAGTTTCTAGTACTGATGGTATTTATACAGAGTCAAATGCATTTTCGTAATCGATGAATGCTATACACAGGGTTTCCTATAATTGTTCTCTTATTTGGATGAGCGTGTGGATGTGGTCTGTTGTTGAGAATCCACTGCAGAAGCCTGCCTGTTCTCTAGGCTGGTTAGAATTCAGACTGTCAGAGATGCGAGTTGTGGTGACTTATGTGAACAGTGTGTAAGTAACTGGAAGAAGGCTTATGGATCGGTTTGTTTTTTAAATCCTTTCTATCCCCTATTTATGTATGAAAATGATTGTTGCATTTCTCAGGTTCTCGGAGTTTTTCCGCTGAGAAGGTATTTGTTAAAATGATTGGCTAGTTTCACTTTTGCAATTTCTCCTGCATTTTTTTATATGGTCTATACTAATTCCATCTTCACCTGGTGCTTTCCCTCTCTCTATGCCTTTAAACGCTCTTTTTATTTCTTCTGTTGTGTTGTTAGGTACGTCTCTAGTTACCGCGTTCGCTTCTATCCGTGGCTGTTCATTTGAGTTGAATAGATCCCTGTAAAAGTCTCAATTTTTATGATTTTATACTTATTATGTGCCACATCTTCGTCTGGTTTCTTTATTGCATGCAGAAGATTTTTCCCTATTCCGAGTCTCCTCTTAGCTGTTTTCATGCTGGTACCCGAGATTACTGTTTCATTTATTATCTGAGTATTGAATTTGCGTACATATTCTATCTTCTTTTTATTTATAGTCTTCGTTAGCTCAACTAATTCTGTTTTGTTCCTGTTTGACGATACTTTAATGACACATTTTTGCATTGTCCCTGTTTGACGATACTTTAATGACGCTACATTTTTGCATAAGCTGTTTAGTTTGTACCGAGAGGTTGCTGGAGCTTTGCTTTACGTTCTTACTTCAAGTGAAGCTGTCATTGAACTGTTTGTTGATTTGGTCAATGTTGAGATCTTCGTCGCTGGGAAGTGAATATTTGTTGAGGTTAAATTCTGTCGCTCTGGTCTTTAAGTTAGCTAAGTTTGTTCCTTTCCCTTCTGATGTGTAATTTTATTTGGCCAACAACATTTACTTTATTAAGAGCACGTGTCCATCATTTAGTATCTTCTGTTCTTCGCAGCATCCCATTTAATGAGAGTTCCTCAAGTAATCCTAGCAAGTCGGATTCAGTTCGCATTGACCTTATATTATATGTGCAAAGGCTCATCAACGTGAGGCGGCCTGTTTTTAACCGGAGATTTTTTAGCAACTTCTGTTCCGGAGCGATCCTGATCGCCACCGTAACCAGGGGCTCCTTCGCCTTCGGGGAATGAGGGCCGTTGCTCTGTTTGTGCAGTCATGGTTTTTGATTGAGAGGTAGACAGCCGAGTTACTCCCCACCTACTGGCTTTGGTGGGAGGGGATGTAGTTTAGCCGGGATGCCACTACTAAGCAGGATTGGCCCTATCTAGTGTGGACTTGTGAGCAGCATCGCAAGGGCCTGCTCGCTATATATGTGTGATTATATTGTATACGCTGATTTCATTTATGCGTATGTATGCCTAGTGCAGACATAGTTGGTCACCTGCAAATGCCCTAAGTACTACGCATATATTCATTTTCGTGCACCTGCACATGGACGCATACACCTTTACACATGTCCTTATGCATATGACATATATACATACTCCTGCATTATACACAACTACACACGTGCATATGCATACACATATAAAGACATGCGCACAAAATAAGCGCTTACATATGTTTATACGCACCCACATATATGCGAACACACACAACGTGTATATACCATGTACACATACTTATGATCGTACATAGACATGAATATATATGCATATATATATATATATATATATACAAATATATAAGTGTGTGTGTGTGTGTGTGTGTTGTGTGTGGGATGTGTGTGTGTGTTCGTGTTCTTATACACACAAAAACACTCACACACACATATATACATATATAATTATATACATATATGTATATATACATATATATACACATATATGTATATATACATATATGTATATATACATATATATACATATATGTATATATACATATGTACATATATGTATATATACATATACATATATACACATCTATGTATATATATATATATATATGTAAATACACAAAGACATAGACTCCCATATATATATATATACATATATATATGTATGGATGTATATATACACATATGTATATATACATATCCACACACATACATATGTACATATATATTTATATATGTATATATCCATCTCTATATCTATGTATCATCATTATCATAGCATCATCAGCCTGAATCGATCCAGGACGTAGACCTCTCCCAATCTTTTCAAAACTTTGTCTTGCGTTTTGTTTCAAGTCTTGGTCCCCAAAATTCGTTATTTCTTTACGCCATCTTGTCATTGGTCGGGCCCTTGGACTCTTTATGTTATCTATAGCCCAGTCTGTTATTTTCTTTGTCCATCTGTCTCCGACATATATGACCTGCTCGTTGCCATTTTTTCTTTTTGATGCTCCCGAGTACATCTTCCACTTTTGTCAGTTTCCTGATCCATGTCGCCCACATCCGAACTCTTAAGCTAAGCATTGGTTAAAGACTTTTCTTTTTAAACATAACGGCAAGGAACCTCTTAGTATGCTACTGTGTCTGTCGAAGGCGCTCCAGCCTAGACTGATGCGTCGCTGAAATTCCTCTTCGCTAGATGTGTTTGCCTGTATGAGTTGCCCTAGGTATATATACTTGCCCACTACCTCTAGCGCTTCACCTTGTACATATATCTGTTCGAGTTGAACTCTACTATTGTTTTTTTCTTGTTCATGTTGAGTCCGATTTTCAGACTTTTTTCTGTTCAGATCGTTTATTAGTTGCTGTACTTAATTTGCAGGGTTACTCAAGAGAACATTATCATCTGCAAATCTTGTTTAGGTATTCGTTTCCTATTTTGATACCCTTTCCGTTCCATTGTAGCTTCTGGAATATTTCCCCAAGGCACGTTGTAAACAGTTTTGGTAAGATTGTATCGCCCTTTCTAATGGCTTTTTTAATTGGGTATTTCATCGGTTTCCGTGTGGAGCTTGATGGCTGCTGTCCCATCTTCGTATATATATCTTCCGATAATTTACATAGTTTCTAGTACTGATGGTATTTATACAGAGTCAAATGCATTTTCGTAATCGATGAATGCTATACACAGGGTTTCCTATAATTGTTCTCTTATTTGGATGAGCGTGTGGATGTGGTCTGTTGTTGAGAATCCACTGCAGAAGCCTGCCTGTTCTCTAGGCTGGTTAGAATTCAGACTGTCAGAGATGCGAGTTGTGGTGACTTATGTGAACAGTGTGTAAGTAACTGGAAGAAGGCTTATGGATCGGTTTGTTTTTTAAATCCT
>NC_061831.1:19055668-19065668 GCF_019202785.1 Penaeus chinensis
CGAAGACGTAGTTGAAGGCTCCGTCGCCCTGATCTTGTCGCTCGTCCCTCAGGATGGCGACGAAGGGTCGATCCGGAAGGTTGGGTCGAGTGAACTGAGGGGCGGCGGCCACGGCGGCCATCAGGTACGCCAAGAGCACCTGAAGAATTATTGTTTAGATAAGATGATAATTAGCAACAACGGATTAGTACTGATTCGTTTCTTGAACCTGAAATTCATGAAAAGTTGTATGTTACTCCCTGTATCTAAGTACTCATTCTTCATGACATGAAATAGAATATGTAAATACTACATTCGCAATTTATTTTCGCGATAAGCTTTACTCACAAAAACGAAATTCATCATGTATTTCGAGACTTCGAGATGTGAGAAAATAATCCTCTCTGAACAAGTGAAGAAGATTTAGTGAGGACAATGCTTCTGCTGCAGCTTTATATACATGCATACTACGACAAGGTCAATGTGCGTGTGTGTCTTCTCCACTTTTTATTTTGTTCGTGAGGTTCAAGGCGGAAGTTGGTGTTCATGTTAGAGTGACTGGTTTAAGAGGAGACGTGTAAATCATCTGTTGAAGAAAAAGACTGGCGGAAGATTATAAAAATAAATCCTTGCTGACCGCTTGTGAAAACTATATGAATTGTATATTAAGATCATGAAGGAGAGGATCCGTGTACACACACACACACACACACACACACACACACACACACATGTGCATATGTGTGTGCGTATGCATTTATATATTTATACGCACATATATATTTATATGTGTAAGCATGTATGTGTATATATATACTTACACATATATATGAAAGTATGTATATGTTTGTTTATATGTACACACACACACACACACACAATGAATAAACACACACATGAACGGTGAAAACACTACCGTGTTGATACTAAGGTAGAAAAATCCACTATGTAAAACTAGATTTATTGAAAGTGAGACAACAGTCTCGGAATCCACCTGGATTCCATCCTCAGGTCAGGTATGTATATACACACACATATATATGAATATGTATGTATATGTATGAATATGTATGTATATATATGAATATATATATATATATATATATATATATATATATATATATATATATATTTGCATGTTTAATTCAGAACATCATTAGTTGCCTACATATCCGCATTCTTGCGATATATACTTATGGTGGCCTTACTATTACTTCTACTGCTAATGAAGATAACAACGTTAACATGGATAAAAATCATGATGTTAGTGGTAACAATAATAAAAATGATTATGAAAGCACGATCATTATTATGAAAAGGGTATGGAATGATACCGACATTATGATAATAACAACAAAAATGGTCATCATCATCATCATCACTTTTATTATGCTAATAAGGATAATGATAATGGTTATGATAATAATGATGCTGATGGTGATGATGATGTTGAAAATGATAATGGTTATAGATCATTAATAGTAATAATCACAGTAATAACAATGATGGTAATGATAACAACAATAGTAATAGTAATAATAACAATAATAATAATAATAAAGACGATAATAATTATGATAGTAATAATATCAAAAATAATAATAATAATAAAGACGATAATAATAATGATAGTAATAATATCAATAAGAATAATGATAATAATACACATATTACTGTCGTTACTACTAATGCTGATGATGGTGATGATAACCATGATAATAATAATGATGATAACGATGGTACTACAACTAATAATGATAAAAATAATGGCAATAATAATGATCATGAAACTCATAGTATTGATAAAGACCACACTCAACAATGATAATTATCGTGGGGATGATAATAATGGGTGTCCACTTAAATGAAATGTATTAATTGTGAAGTCGCTAGTAATAATAAGAGTAACAATGATAATGAAAATGACAATAGCATTAGTCTTAAGAATAATAATAACACCAGTTACACCAACGATAACACTAGAATCTGTTTCATAAACATTTTTGTGTTCCGCCGGCATAGTTCTCTTGGCGTGGGAAGGAACACTCGAAACACCTTTGCTGTTCCTCTTGAAGTCAACGAGAACAATGCCGCAAGGTTAATTTAAACCACGTTTTACATCCTTACAGGAAAAGTCACACCTTTTGATATACACGCACACGAGTACGTACATACATGCATATATATATATATATATATATATATATAAATATATACATATATATACATACATACATTATATATATATATATATATATATATATATATATATATTGTGTGTGTGTATGTGTGTGTACACACACACACACACACATGAGTGTATTTATTTGTATATACATTAACACAAACTCAAACATTTGTATATACATATATATGCACACACACACACATATATTCACACAAATCTTATGAATTATGCTTGAGATTGATGCGTCACCTGGCTCAAACTTGAGCTTTACTAGTCTAATCCATTTTCCTTATTTTATTTAGAAAAAAAAAAAAAAAAAAAAATCAAGTCACAGCTTAAGTTGTCAACCGGTCATTGCAACTAAGCGTTAGATTTTGAGAAACATTTCGTTTTCGCTTCAATTACCACAGGTTTGAATCTGAAACTACTTTTTTTTTTTTTTTTTTTTTTTTTTTTTTTTATTAGTTGATGCTGGAAAATGTGTGATATGATTGTATATAACTGTTGTTTAAAAAAATATTTTTTTTCTATTCAAAAAGGTGTTTTTGGTTTGTTTGGCTTTTTGATCAATGGCTTATCAACGTTGTTATGATAGTTATTTAACAATCTTCTCAGCATTACATCATCTAGTCACGGATAGCCAACAGCTGTACATGCAAAAAAAAGAAAAGTAAGTTCTAAAATACTAAAAGACGATGGTATCACTATTTTTTCTTCTAATTCTCACAATCATACACTTGACAGGTTTATTATCACTGGTGGCAGTTGGTGGTGACTGACGACAGGTTGACAGATTGGTAAGGATAATTATCTAATAACTGATGAACTCTTCTTTTAATTCCGGATTTCAAATGCATTATTCATTATTTACAATGGCCTTCTCAAAACTGAATTCCGCGACGTCGCTGCTCCTCGGCGACGCGAATCTGCTCGACGGCGTGGGCGGGGAGGGGGTGGGGGGTGGGCAGGAGGGGGGACTCGGCGCGGAATCCGAACTCGTCGGCGACGAAGCGAACCTCGGCGAAGGTGCCGTCGTCGAGGGGGAACCTATGGGAAATGAAGAAATGAATGGAAATAACAGCAAAGCAGAGGCAGATGAGACTTTCAAATTTAATCTTTCGGTGAAGATTAGATTTCAATATTCTGTATGAAAAAACCCTCACACGCCTTACCTGTAGGATCCCTGCATGTTAGTCTGGCCCTTGGATCCGGGGTAGCCCACGCGGGACTCGCGGATTCCGTTGGCGGCTTCGAAGACGTAGTTGAAGGCTCCGTCGCCCTGATCCTGTCGCTCGTCCCTCAGGATGGCGACGAAAGGTCGATCCGGAAGGTTGGGTCGAGTAAACTGAGGGGCGGCGGCTACGGTGGCCATCAGGCAGGACAACACCACCTGAAATATATTCAGAGGAGCTATATTGAAAATGTAAAAATACAAATTCATGCCTAGTACTGGAGTCTCACAGCACTTTTGAGACATATCTGGATATACTACACTTTATAAGCCTGTTTCCAAGAGATGCTTACAAATACGAGATTCATTTTATATTCGGAAATGTTGAATAAGTGAACGACTCTTGGAGATTGAATGAGGACAACGCCGCAGCTGCTTCTTTATATACCCACCGATACAACAAGGTCATGCTTGCGCCCCTCCCCCACTTTTTGTTCTTCCATGCAGGTCGTGGCGGAAGCTGGAAGTCCTCTGCCAGACAGAGAGGATCGTCCGTGGGAAAATATGTCTATGGTTATATAACTGTTCTTGATGAATTGTAAGATGATGCACAAAATAATTTGTAGATGTATATCCACACACACACACATATATATGTATATATATCTTGCATATATGAATATATAAACATATGCACAGACATTCTGTATGTTTGCATACACATGCGCAAATACACGTATATAGATACACACACATATTTATGTATACATATATACATATATGTACACATTACTTATATAAATGCATATATATATATATATATATATATATATATTTTCACTTACTTATCATACACTCACGCGCGTGCACACACACACACACACTGCAAGTAGAACAACGAAGGGAAGTACAGGAAAGCACACGAATATGCCGAAGGTCTTTTCGCATTTATTTCTTCATCAGGGCATATAAGACAAAATATACATAGAGGCATATATATATGTACCGAGCGGTCATGTCACGTCGGTAAATAGGTGTACGAGGACCTTGGCTCCTTGTTGTGGTGTTGGAATTATTGAATTTATGAACGCTGCTTCTACCTTCCTTTGTCGTGGGGGCAGGCCTTATTTCATGAAGGAGGCCTGGGACCACTTAGCCGTCGGTGTCAACGTGAACAACGTAGGCACTCCTCTTGTAATGTCGTGCGGCGTTGGCAGATTCGATGTTCGCGGAGGCCTCGTCCTGTCTCACCTATGTATACTTTATCGCACCTAACTAAGAGGTCTGCTGTGGTCTGACTTCTTTTCCCTTATGATATCAGAAATGTCTATCTTCATTGTGCGATCTCCACACACACACATATACATGTTGAAATATATATACACGTACAGGCATACATGCATGCGTACATAGAGAAAGAGGGAATACTGTATGTGCATATCATGGATAAGGGATGGTGATCAGTACCCTACACATGCATGAAATAATTCTATACCATAATAGAATTACTTATAGAATCATACATGCAAGAGATGTACTGTTAATGTGAACAAAGATAGATCTAACACGCTATGGTATTGCTCTCAAAGTTATTACAAAATTGATTGTTGTTTACTTGAATTAATGATACTTGCATAGGAATAGAGTTAAACAAATAGATATATCTAAGCACACATGCAGCCTCATGTCAGCGATACACCAGGTATACTGTATGTAATGAATAGTGCATTATAGCTACTCACGAGCTTTTTTTTCTTTTTTTTTTTTTTTAGTAATACAAGAATTGTGGTTAGAAACAATACATTAGGCTATATAGAGAATGCTTCAAAACGAAGTTCATCATCATCATTGTTATAATAATAATAATGCTTAAAAATCATCAACGCCCTGTTTTCCAATCGACATCGGTTTTTTTTTTTTATTTGAAATATTTTTCTTTTAATCACTGCTGCAGCAGTAACTCAAAGAAACATACCAGTCTTAAGCCACAGAAGGGCAAGTAGGTGTGAGGACTGGATGGCAACAAAAGCGTGGATCGTGGACGTTATCCTACAATCTTTAGTTATTACACGATATCGTGCTTTAGTAAGCATCTCTCTTTAATTCTAGCGTCGGCAGGTAAAAAAAGAAAAAAAAAAAAAAAAAAGCCAAGGATTTGCTCTCTGTTTTTATACTGTTGCTAACTATGTTTCAGTAAAATTCGTCACATAAGAGAGATAACGTCTAAAGAGATGGCCCAGTATCCCTACTTGCACTCCAAGGGGAAACAAATTATTGCAAATAGCAAATATTAGTGCCAGTTCATGTTAGTCGAGATCAGTCCTGTGTACTCAGTTGATATTATTATAGTTATTATTTTACGTTGCAAATAACAATTCCTTATCTGCTCTTGTCTGTGGTGCATACCTTTCGTAGAGGAGCAATATCCTATGCAAAAAATCACATAATTTTTTGTGTAGAAGAAACGGGGTGTATGACTGCATATATGTTTGCTTGTATGTGTGTGTGGATGATTGTGTATGTTTTCTTGTACGTGTGTGGATGAATGTGTATGTTTGCTTGTATGTAGGTGGATGCTTGTGTATGTTGGTTGTATGTGTGTGGGTGATTATGTATGGTTTCTTGTACGTGTGTGGATGAATGTGTGTTTGCTTGTATGTGGGTGGATGATTGTGTATGTTTGATGGTGTATGTTTGTTTGTGGGTTGATGATTGTTGATGATGTTTGAGGGTGTATGATTATTTATGTTTGCTTGTATATATGTTGCTGATTGTGTATGTTTGATTATTTGTGGTGGATGATTGTGTGTTTGCTTGTATGTGTGTGGATGATTGTGTGTTTGCTTGTATGTGTGTGGATGATTGTATGTTTGTTGTGGTTTGATGATTGTGTATGTTTGCTTGTATGTGTTGATGATTGTGTATGTTTGATTGTGGGAGGATGATTGTGTATGTATTTGCTTGTATGTGGCTGGATGATTGTGCAGGTTTGCTTGTGGGTGGATGATTGTGTATGTTTACTTGTATGTGCGTGGATTATTGTGTATATGTTTGCTTGTATATGGCTAGATGATTGTGTATGTCTGTATGTAGGTGGATGATTGTTTATGTTTGATTGTGGGAGGATGATTGTGTTTGCTTGCATGTGTGTGTATGATTGTGTGTTTGCTTGTATGTGTCTGGATGATTGTGTATGTGCTTGTTTGTATGCGTGTGGATGAGTATATGTTAGATTGTGTATGGATGATTGTGTATGTTTGATTGTGAGTGGATGATTGTGTATAGTTGCTTGTATGTATGTGGATGGCTGTGGATGTGTTTGCTTGTATGTATGTGGATAATTATGTATGTTTGATTGTATATGTGGATGATTGTTTATGTTTGTTTGTATATGTGTGGATGATGTGTATGTGTTTGTTTGTATGTGTGTGGACGATTGTGTATGTATGACTGTATGTGGGCGGATAATTGTTTATGTTTGTTTGTATGTGTGGAGGATTGTGTATGTTTAGTTGTTTGTGGATGGACGATTGTGTGTTTACTTGTATGTGTGTGGGTGATTGTGTATGTTCGATTGTGTGTGGATGATTGTGTATGCTTGATTGTTTGTAGGTGGATGATTGTGTATGTTTTCTTGTATGTGTGTGGATGATTGTGTATGTTTGACTGTATGTGGGTGGATGACTGTGTATGTTTGCATGTGTATGGATGATTGTATGTGTGTGGATGATTGTGTATGTTTGACTGTATGTGGGTTGATGACTGTGTATGTTTGTTTGCATGTGTGTGGATGATTGTATGTGTTTGCTTGTAAATGTGTGGATGGTTGTGTATGTTTGCTTGTGTGTATGTGGATGATTGTGTATGTTTGCTTGTGGATGATTGTGTATATTTGCTTGTATGTGTTTGGATGATTGTTTATGTTTGATTGTATGTGTAGGTGTAATTGTGCATGTATTTGTATATGGTTATGATTGTGTATGTTTGATTATATATAGATGTATGATTATGCATATATCTCTGTACGTGTACATGGATCAGTGACTTATTCCAATGACTTATTCTCAGAATTACCGTCAGCAAATGGGAGTTAGAAGACTCTTTGTTGATATAAGTACCGCTAACTAGGAAGCCCTTGAGTCGAAGAAAGAAATGGACAGTAATGGGTAAAAAAAATCGTCTCTTACATATGAGTGCGTACGTTTGCTATATATATTATCGTGCGGAATTTAGGGATATTTGAGTTTACAAAGAAATAGTAGAGATAGAGAAACAAAAGAGGGCAAGGTTGGAACACGAGCTAGCACAGTAACAAAAGACTATATAAGCTTTCTTATTTATTCTTCGCTTGTAAAGTACAGCAGAAAATTCTGTCATGGGCTTTCATCACTCCTTAGAAGGTGCAATGTCCTCTTCAGAACTGAATTCCACGACGTCGCTGCTCCTCGGCGACGCGAATCTGCGCGACGGCGTGGGCAGGGAGGGGGTGGGGGGTGGGGAGGAGAGGGGACTCGGCGCGGAATCCGAACTCGTCGGCGATGTAGCGAACCTCAGCGAAGGTGCCGTCGTCGAGGGGGAACCTATAAATGCATGGAAAATAATTAATATAAGAAATAAACGATGGGTACAGAAAAAAACAGGATTGATTGATTATCATAAATCATCTGCCCCGTCAACAGACAAGAGAAAGAATCGATATCTTCGGTCTGAGAAACTACATGTATATAAGAAAAATGTGAACACACACACACACATATATAGGCGCTTCTAAAGACAATGTGTAAACTTGTAAACTTACCTGTAGGATCCCTGCATGTTGGTCTGGCCCTTGGATCCGGGGTAACCTACACGGGACTCGCGGATTCCATTGGCGGCTTCGAAGACGTAGTTGAAGGCTCCGTCGCCCAGATCCTGTCGCTCGTCCCTCAGGATAGCGACGAAGGGTCGATCCGGAAGGTTGGATCGAGTGAATTGTGGGGCGGCAGCCACGGCGGCCACTAGGCAGGACAGCACCACCTGAAATATATGCAAAGGAACTATGTTGAAATAATTCCCGAGTTTGGAATATATCTGTGAATATATCCGTGTGTGTGTTTGCAAGTGATGCTTACACGTACGAAATTCATTTTATATTTGGAAATATTGAATTATGTGAACGACTACTGGAGAATGAATGAGGACATTGCCGCAGCTACTTCTTTATATACCCACCGATACAACAAGATCATGCTTGCGCCCCTCCCCCACTTTTTGTTCTTCCATGAAGGTCGTGGCGGAAGCTGGAAGTCCTCTGCCAGACGGTCTGGGCTAAAAGAAAGCGAGAAGATTGTCCTTGGGAAAACAAATGTGGAGAGTAAGTGTTGTTGATAAATTGTAGGAATTTACGCAAAATACTATAGCATTCTAAAGATATTTCTAGTGACGTGTAATATTGATCTGCCATTTGTTTGTAGGCTCGAAGTATACAGTTTGCTATCTGACAATTCTATGTTTCGCTTCGTGCTTTTCGATTCAAGATCATTACGTGAAATAACCAAATAGCTGAAGATATAGGTTGTATGATCATATATATGTGCCTTGTGATCCACACACAAATATACTGTGTATACATACACACATGCGTATATATACACACACATTTAAGTTTATTTAGTACTTTACACACGTAGGCTGACACTGGGGATGCGCTAGTGTGTAGTAAATACTGGATACATTTTAGATTTTGATTTGGTAATGTATGCTAAAAGCTCGTGAAGGTTGAAAGTTAAAGACCATCTTTGCAGTATAGTTCATCTTGTTATCCTTACATAATATATTCGTTCATGGCGTGGCTGCTATCATTAGCTTCGTGGTATCGTAATATAAAAATGATATATATGTGATTAGAACATTATATAGTTTTTTTTTCTTAACTTATTTTGTTTTCCTTATCCAAACAGTGGCTCAAAGAAACACACACAGCAGATGATTGTGAGGATTGGATGTAACAGAAGCGTGCGTCGTGGACGTTATCCTACAGCCCTTAGTCATTACACGATATCGTGCTCTAGTGAGGATCTTTCCTTAATTCTACAGTCGATAGGGATTGCAATTTACTTGTGACCATTCTTAGGCTAAATAATATCCTTATTTGTTGTCTGTTTTATACTGTTTTACAAAAATGTCTGTCTTAGTAGCGAATCTCTCTTCTTTGGCTATGCCGTCATAATCTCTGTTCTCGTCTGTGCTCATGCCTTTTGTAATGGAGCAGTAACCGTGTCTCAGACTTGTTGATTTTCAATGTGAAATTTATATGAACGACTATGTAGGCGTATAATTTTATGCGTTTATATGTGATTGTATATGTGTATATGATTTTACATGTATATGTATGGTTGCGCACGGGTATGAGTATGTCTGATTGAAGTCGACTTCTAATGAAGTTTCTATTTTTAAAGATAACATAAGCAAATGGGACTTGGAAAACCATTTTCTTATCTAAATCTGATATCTTCCTAACCACAGAAGGTATTTATCGGTAAGGACGAGAGAGAGAGAGAGAGAGGTCTCAAAAGTCATCGTTTTGCACACTAAGGAATAATAAGCAAAAACTCTATTATGGATTTTAATAACTTCATTGGGTGCAGTGACATCATAACTGAATTCCACGACGTCGCTGCTTG
>NC_061831.1:19068168-19078168 GCF_019202785.1 Penaeus chinensis
ATACATACAAAAACACGTTTCCAGAAGGAAAATTACAACTTTAAAACATCCACCATAAGTATACAAAAAGTGCAAATAAAAAAATAAAAAATCCCATGGCTTTTATAAATGATTTATTCCATCATTTATGAAACGGCTGTGTGCTGCTTCGTATCGTCACCTTGATTTTCCCCCCATTATTGTTCTTTCCCACCAGCTGTTATTTCTTTACGGAATACTTTAATTTTTCTTCTTAGTAATCTTTACTTTATGATTTATTTGTCAAATTACAAGTTATAATATTTAAGGGCAAGAAAACTAAGAACATTCCGACATCAGTATTGATGCATAAGATTAACAGTTGTCATATAAAATGGTCGAAATCCACTAAGTGATATTAGCAACAGTTGTATGTTTGTTACTTCATCCGAAACTTGCTCTGGGCGGGAACCACGTTTTCTGTCCACAGAGGATCCTCACGTCTCTTTCTAAACTCGTCAATCCTGCTGGAGAATATCCCACTTCCGCCACGACCCTTATTTTTCTAAAACAAAAACCTGGTGGCAGGTCCAAATCTCTTGGCCTTGTTATAACTCTGTGTGAGGATATATAAATACTTGTAGCTGAGACCGCCTCTGCTCTTCTGCAATCAATATGAATTTCGCAGTTGTAAGTAAAAAGTGCTAGTATTCATCTGTTTAGCAAGGCGGTTTGATTTGTTTTTGCCATGGCATAAGAATAAGAACGAAATATATCATGCAGTTCTAGAAGCCATCTAGCATCGGTGAACCTCCTTTTTCTTTAATTCCTTAGGTGGTGTTGTCCTGCCTGATGGCCGCCGTGGCCGCCGCCCCTCAGTTCACTCGACCCAACCTTTTGGATCGACCTTTCGTCGCCATCCTGAGGGACGAGCGACAGGATCTGGGCGACGGAGCCTTCAGCTACGTCTTCGAAGCCGCCAACGGAATCCGCGAGTCCCGCGTGGGCTACCCCGGATCCAAGGGCCAGACCAACATGCAGGGATCCTACAGGTAAGGCGTGTGAGGGTTTTTCATACAGAATATCGAAACCTAATCTACACCAAAAGATAAAAATTGAAAGTGTCGCCAGCCACTGCTTTGCTGTTATTTCCATTTATTTCTTCATTTCGCCGAGGTTCGCTTCGTCGCCGACATTTATGATAATCAATCCTGTTTTTTTTCCAGTTTCCATCGTTTATTTCTTATACTAATTATTTTCCACGCATCCATAGGTTCCCCCTCGACGACGGCACCTTCGCCGAGGTTCGCTTCATCGCCGACGAGTTCGGATTCCTCGCCGAATCCCCCCTCCTCCCCTTTCTCCACCCCCTCCCCGCTCACGCCGTCGAGCAGATTCGCGTCGCCGAAGAGCAGCGACGTCGCGGAATTCAGTTCTGAAGAGGTCGTACAAGTTGTTCCGCTCCATAAGTCGATCACAAAGAAATTTATGTGCAATTCTGGTTTTGGCCTTTATTCACCGGATAAAACGACATAAAAAATAAAGCAGCTCAGTTTCCCCAGCACTATTATATGAAAAAAACTACAATATCTCATATATGATTCTAAGACACTTTTCTATAGAACTTTAGCGTTATAGAAATATATACCAGACTGACCTAACCATAAGGAACCTAGCGTAAAGTTAACTACGTCAAAAAAACTGACCAAACTTTCAGTAGGATATGACTGGCGAACTCCGAGAATTATGGTACAGGTGTGTGTGTTTTGTGTATGTGTTCAGATACGTATACTGTATATCATACACACACACACACACACACATATATATATATAGGTAGAGCGATATTTAGATATATATTCATGAATTTACATAAATATATATTCATATGTATATATATATATATATATACACACAGAGGGATGTCTATATATATAACCGTACATATACATATGTACATGTATATACATATGTACATGTATATATATGTATATACATATATATATATATATATGTGTGTGTGTGCATATGTCTGTATATGTATATATATTGTATGTATACACACACACACACATATATGTGTGTGTACATGTATAGATAGATATATGTATAAATACACATATATTAGTGTGTGTATATATGTATACATACATATCTTCCGATCGGTATAACACACATACACACACATACATATACATATGCATATGTAAATGATATATATGTATATGAATATATATATATATGTATATATATATATATATATATATATATATATATATATATATAAATATGTATGTGTGTGAGTGAGCGTGTGTGTACCTGTATTATTCATATCGCATCTGAAAATAATATGGATAACACATTTGTTCAGGAATCTAATCGACGGGAAAAATCCAGACAGAAATATATTACCCTGAAGTAAGCCGAAACTGACATCAACGACTCAACCCAACAGGTTAATCAAAATCCAATGAATACATTAAGAGGAAGGCAAAGTCTAAAGCACAATGAAAGTCAACCCTAATCAACCTAACTTTCCGAATCATACAGCTTTGAAGTATTCAGAAGAAAGTTATCCTGTAGACAAGGAAAAGATACTTTCAGTGCAATCACCCAATCGTTTTTAACACAAGCCGAAAGACTAATAACATGTGACTAGAAAACACCGGGCAGATATTGTATATGTGCGTATATATATATAATATATATCTATAGAAATATAAGTATATATATGTGTCAAAATTGGTGGGAGAATGACTGCAAATCTGCCATTTGCTGATGACAATGACTTACTGGGAGGTCCTAATGAAGAATTAGGTGATCTGAATAACCTGATAGAAGTGACTACAAGAGAGTACGTACACATGGTGTATTTATTTGTATATACATATATATGCACACACACATATTCACACAAATCTTATAAATCATGTTTGGGATTGATACGTCACCTGGCTCAAACCTGAGCTTTAACAGCCTAATCCCTTCACAGCTTAAGTTGTCAACCGATGGGCGATATATATTGAAACGAAATTAACACATTTTATTTCGCATCATTTACCTGATAGGTTTGAATCTAAAACTATTTTCTTTTTTTTTTGTTTTATTAATACTGGAAAATGTGCAATATGATATCTAGTCACGGGCAGCCAAAAGCTAAAGAGGAAAAAGAAATATGCAAAAGAAATAAGCTCTAAAATACTGAAAGACGATGATATCAATTTTTTTTTCTTATTCTCGCAAACATGCACTTGACAGGTTTATGATCACTGGTGGCAGTTGGTGGTGACTGACGACAGGTTGACAGATTGGTAAGGATAATTATCTAATAACTGACGGGCTAGTGATGGTAATACTCCTTATGACATGCTTATTAAGATAAATACAGCGACATTATTAGAATGTGTTCCATTCAACCAGCCACCACCAACGATATCTACTACACGGTAATTTTGATCTGTTAAAAGATCAAGAATAATCTTGCAACGTGCATTTATTGCATGGTGGATAATTAGTTTCGATGCAATTTCATGCTCGTTTGTCGTTATTTAGATTTCAAGATCAACATCAGTGGTGTTATGGATATGATAAATGTTCCCAGAAACAAAATAGCGGACGCGATGAACTCTTCTTTTAATTCCGGATTTCAAATGCATTATTCATTATTTGCAGTGGCCTTCTCAAAACTGAATTCCACGACATCGCTGCTCCTCGGCGACGCGAATCTGCTCGACCGCGTGGCCGGGGAGGGGGTGGGGGGTGGGGAGGAGAGGGGACTCGGCGCGGAATCCGAACTCGTCGGCGACGAAGCGAACCTCGGCGAAGGTGCCGTCGTCGAGGGGAACCAATGGGAAAGAAATGAATAATGGAAATTACATTAAAGCAGGCCGATTAGACATTTGCAAATTTGATATTTCGATGAACAATAGATAGAAAAAAAAAAAAAAAAACACACACACACACGCCTTACTTGTAGGATCCCTGTCTGGCCCTTGGATCCGGAGTAGCCCACGCGGGACTCGCGGATTCCGTTGCGGCTTCGAAGACGTAGCTGAAGGCTCCGTCACCCAGATCCTGTCGCTCGTCCCTCAGGATGGCGACGAAGCGTCGAACCGGAAGGTTGGATCGAGTGAACTGAGGGGCGGCGGCCACGGCGGCCATCAGGCAGGAAAATACCACCTGAAATATATTCACAGGAATTATGTTGAAAAAGGAAAAATACATTTCATGCCCATTACTGGAGTTTCTCAGCACTTTTTGAGACATATGTGCATATGCTGCACTTATAAGTGTGTTTCCAAGAGATGCTTACAAGTACGAGATTCATTTTATATTCAGAAAAGTAGAAAAAGTGAACAACTATCGGAGAATAATTAGGAAATTGCTTGAACTGCTTCTTTATATACCCAACGATACAAGATCATGCCTGCGCCCCTCCCCCACTTTTTGTTCTTCCATGCAGGTCGTGGCGGAAGCTGGAAGTCCTCTGCTAGATGGTCTGGGCTGAAAGGAGGCGAGAGGATCGTCCGTGGGTAAATATATCTATGGTTATATAACCGTTGTCGATAAATTGTTAGATGACACAAAATAATTTAGAATACGCAAGCATACAAACTGTGTTATGTAGATATGTATGCACACACAAAACACATATATCATACATGTTTGCATATATGTATATACACTAACATTCTGTAAGCTTGCATACACACACACACACATACATGTATTTATAATATATATATGTGTGCGCACACACACACACATATATACATGTTGAAATATATATACACGTATATGCATGTGTACATAGAGAGAGAGGGAGTACTGTATGTGCATATCATGGATAAGGGATGGTGACTTATTCTATACCATAATAATAATGATAGATGTACTGTTAGTGTGAGCAAGGATAGATATAACACGCTATGTTATTGCGCTCTAGGTTATTACAAAATTGATTGTTGTTTACTTGAATTAATAATACTTGCATAGAGGTATAAAGGTGAAAAAATATATCTAATTTCACATGCAGCCTCGTGCCAGTGATGCACTAGGAATGCTGCATGTAATGAATAGTGCTTTATAGCTACTCACGAGCTTTTTTATCATAATATAAGAACTGGTTAGAAACAATATATTAGATTATATAGAGAATGCTTCAAAACAAAGTTCATCATCATCATTGTTATAATCATAATGCTTAAAAATCATCCACATCCTGTTTTCAGCTTTTCTTTTTTATAGAAATATATTTTTATTTTAATCATTACTGAAGCAGTGACTCAAAGAAACGCATACCAGTCATAAACCACAGAAGGGCAAGTAGGTGTGAGGACTGGGTGGGAACAAAAGCGTGGATCGTGGGCGTTATCCTACTGTCTTTGGTTATTACACAATATCGTGCTTTAGTGAGCATCTCTCTTAAAGACTAACGTCGACAGTGACAGAAAGAAATGCCTAGAGGAATTTGCTGTTTTTATACTGTTTCTAAATATGTTTCAATCCATATTCATCGTATGTGAAAGATAACGGCTAAAGAGATGGCCTAGTATTCCTACTTGCACTCCAAGTAGAAAACAAATAATGCAAATAGCAAAGTGCATGTTAGTCGATATCCGTCCTAAGTGCTCCCATTTTATCAACAGTGAATTCAGTTATCATTTCCGATGCAAATAACAATTTCGTATCTGGTCTTGTCTGTGTTGTATACCTATCATAGTGGAACAGTATCCTATGCTAAATTAGCCCATATCATGTGTGGAGAAACAGAGTGTATGACTACGTATGTGTTTGCTTCTATATGTGTGAATGATTGGCCATGTGTTTGCTTGTATATGTGTGGATGAATGTGTATGTTTGCTTGTATGTGTGTGGATGATTGTGTATGTTTGCTTGTATGTGTGTGGGTGATTGTGTATGTTTGCTTGTATGAATGTGGATGATTGTGTTTGCTTGCATGTGTGTGGATGATTGTGTATGTTTGCTTGTATGAATGTGGATGATAGTGTTTGCTTGTATGTGTGTGGATGATTGTGTATGTTTGCTTGTATGTATGTGGTTGATTGTGCATGTTTTATTGTATGTATGTGGATGATTGTTTATGTTTGATTATACATGAATATCTCTGTACGTGTACATGGACTCAAGTTCCAATTATATATTCTCAAAAATACCGTCAGCAAATGGGAGTTAGATGACCCTTTGCTGATATAAACACCGCTAACTGGCAAATCCTTTAGTCAAAATAAGAAAAGGACAATAATAGTACGTTTGCTATATAGATTATTTTACATTGCCGGATTTACATATATTTGATTTTACAAGGAATAGCAGAGATAAAGAAGTAAAAGAGGGCAAGGTTGAAACACGAGCTAGCACAAAAGCAAAAGACTATATAAGCTTTCTTATTTATTCTTCGTTTTTAAAGTATAACAGAAAATTCTGTCATGGGCTTTCATCACTCCTTAGAAGGTGCAATGTCCTCTTCAGAACTGAATTCCACGACGTCGCTGCTCCTCGGCGACGCGAATCTGCGCGACGGCGTGGGCAGGGAGGGGGTGGGGGGTGGGGAGGAGAGGGGACTCGGCGCGGAATCCGAACTCGTCGGCGACGAAGCGAACCTTGGCGAAGGTGCCGTCGTCGAGGGGAAACCTATAAATGCGTGGAGAATAACTGGTATAATAAATAAACGATGGAAACAGAAAAAAAACAGGATTGATTGATTATCCTAAAGCGTCTGTCCCGTCAACAGACAAGAGAAAGAATCGATATCTGCGGTTTGAGAAACCATATGTATATTCAAAGAAAAAAGGGAACACACACACACATATATAGGCGCTTCTAAAGACAGTGTGTAAACTTATAAACTTACCTGTAGGATTCCTGCATGTTGGTCTGGCCCTTGGATCCGGGGTAGCCCACGCGGGACTCGCGGATTCCGTTGGCGGCTTCGAAGACGTAGCCAAAGGCTCCGTCGCCCTGATCCTGTCGCTCGTCCCTCAGGATGGCGACGAAAGGTCGATCCAGAAGGTTGGGTCGAGTGAACTGAGGGCAGGACAACACCACCTGAAATATATGCAGAGGAGCTATACTGGAAATGCAAAACTGCACTTGTCTAGTATAACATACCTGAAACACCTGTGTACGCATAGCAACTTATAAGCCTGTCCTAAATGATGCAAGTACTACTTACAAGAACTAAATTCATGTTATATTCAGAAAAGTTGAATACTATCCAAAGTGAACGACTGTTGAGTATCTAATGAAGACAAAATCTCCCAGCTTTATATACACACTAATAAAACAAGGTCACACTAGAGGTTCTCCCCCAGTTTTTATTTCGTTCTTGGGGTCGTGGCGGAAGTTGGAGATGCTCATGCTGTTAAAAGATGGTGTGAGAATATTTTTTCAGGACAAAAGTTTAAGGAAAGATTTAGATATACGAACGGCCTTAATAAATTGTATATTACAGGAAAACTGGTTTGACACCAGAAAAAATGATTATATATGTAGTAAATATTACATTGATATATACATATATATGTATATATAAATGCATATATATATGTATGTATATGTATGTATATATATGTACGTATATTCCAGTTATATATGTATATATATGTACTTATATACATATATGCATATATAAATGTATGTATATTCCAGTTCATCATATATGTATAGATACTTAAATACATATGTATAAATATAAATATATGCATATTCCAGTTCATCATATGTATATATATGACATATTTTTATACATATACATACACACACACATATATATAGATTATTCAGTTATGTTTATATATATATGCGTATAAATATATGCATATGCATATCATGTCATGTCATTCCCGTGGCCATCTGTGCATTGGGACACTTGAATTGCTGTACAATCTTACTCCAAACATGTCTATCTTCAGTCTTTCTAATACATTCTGTCACTCTCATGCCAGTCCATTTCTTTATATAATTTGTCCAGTCATGACTCTAGATCTGTTTCCTTCCACATACCCATGCATGATGGTGTATGCTAAGGTACCTTGTCTCCTGGGCACATGTCCAAACCACCGAAATTTCCTTCTTGACGTTTCAAATAGTCTCTTGCCTTCCAACATGTCTCTCTATTGATCTTCCGATCCTTCCATTGAATGTTTTAGCAATCTTCTGTAACATCTCATTTCAAAGGCTTGACGGGTATGTTTCGTATCCGTATAATAATACTGACACTACCACTGACCTCATCAGGCTTATTTTGGTCTTCAGGACAATGTTCTTGCTGTTCCATAGTTTAGCTTTGACAGTTGTGCCGTATCATCGCTATCCGTCGTTTAACTTTAATTTCACAAGTGATTTCACAATTAATCAGTGAACAATTAATTAGTATGTGAAATGATCCACTACCTCTCTGACTATCTTTTCCTAGTTAATCTCAATAGGGCTTCTAACCTCTTCGTGATGTAGCGTGCCTGTTATCATGAGCTTGCTTTTCTCGTAGCTTATCTTCTTTCCGTACCCTCTTGCAGTCACATCTAACAGGTTTGTCAGATGACCTTTAAATACACACATATATTTAAACATACATGTATATATACACACACACATACACATGCATACTGTATACATACACACACACACACAATAACTGCCCGGTGTTTTCTGGTCATATGTTATTAGTCTTCCGGCGTTAAAAACGATTTGGTGATTGCACTGAAAGTAGTTTTTCCTTGTCTACAGGATAACTTTCCCCTTGACTACTTCAAAGTTGTATGATTCGGAAAGTGAAGTTAAGTTGATTAGGATTGACTTTCATTGTGCTTTAGACTTTGCCTTCCTCTTAATGAATTCATTGGAATTTGATTAACCTGTCGGGTGCAGTCGTTGATGTCAGTTTCGGCTTAGTTCAAGGTAATATACTTTTGTTTTTGCATTTTTCCCGTCGATTAGATTCCTGAACAAATGTGCTATCTATATCATTTTCAGATGCGATATGAATAATACAGACGCACACACGCTCACACACACACATACACATACATACATATCTATCTCTCTATACACACAAATACATATATATATATATATAAATATATATATTGCATATATATGTATATGTTTATACATACATACATACACACACACACACACACACACACACATATATATATATATACATATATATATATATATATATGCGTGTGTGGGTGTTATATATATAGATAGATATAGGTATGTGTGTATGTATCTGAACACACACATACACACACATACACAAACACACACACACACATTCAAAAAACACACACACACACACGCAACACATACTCGCACACACAAACACACACACACTCGACTTATAAGCCAAACATAAAATGTGAGCCTGTACCGCTGAAGGGCAAAATGTCAAACTGGCTAACACTCACTGTCCACCGCTTCCTATAATTCTCGGAGCTCGCCATAGTCATATCCTACTGAATGTTTGGTTTGGTTTGTTTTAAATTTCTATGACACTAAAGTTCGGTCATATGCTACTGAAAGTTTGGTCAGTCTATTTAACGTAATCAACCTTACGCTAGGTTCGTTATGGTAGGTCAGGCTGGTTTATATTCTATAAAGCTAAAGTTCTATAGAAAAGTGTCTAAGAATCATATATGAGATTTTGTAGTTTTTTGATAAGATAGGGCTGGGGAAATTGAGCTGCTTTATTCCTTGGCGTCGTTTTATCCGGCGAATATAGGCCTAAATCTGGATTGCACATCAAAATTTTTGTGATCGTCTTATGGAGCGGCGGATTAACTTGTACGCGTATTTTCGATAGGTAGAGCCGGTATTAAATAAGTTTGATGAATAAAGTAAAACCATCTAACAAATTTCACACATGTTTTGGTAAAAAAAAAAAAAAAATGAAAATGTATAAAGCATTAGGTTATTAATTATTTCAATGTTCATATTGATCCTTTGCTTGATACGGCATCTTCACACATCGAAGGATTAGCAGAAAGATCGTCGGATTTACTTTTTTTTTTTTGTC
>NC_061831.1:19088168-19095668 GCF_019202785.1 Penaeus chinensis
ATCATCATCATCACCATCATCATCATCCTCCTCCTCCTCATCATTATTATTTTTATTATTATTATCATCATCATCAATATTGATATTATCATTACTACTATTATTATTATTATTGTTATTATCATTATTATCAATATTGATATCATTATTATTACTACTACTATTACCATTATCACTATTATTATCATTATTATTATTATTATTATTATTATTATTATTGTTATTATTATTATTATTATTATTATTATTATTATTATTATTATTATCATAATTATTACTATTATTATCGTTATTATCATTATTATTATTGTTGTTATTTTTCTTATCATTAATAGCATTAATTTTGTTATTATTACTACAATCATCATTATTATTAGGATTATTACTATTACCATTATCTTTACTATCATACTATCATTGTCATTATAGCTATTATTAATAACATTATTATAATTATCATGTTATTATTATTATTATTGTTATTATTATTGGTACTATTATTATTACTATTATTATTATTATTATTATAATTATCATCATTATTATTAATATCATTATAATTATTATAATTATTATTACAGTTATTTTTATTGTTATTAATATTATCATTATTATTAATAATATTGATATAATCGTCCTTATTATCCTTTTCCATTATTATTGCCATCATTTATGTTATCATCACTATTACTATCATTACTATCATTACAATTACTTTCATTATCATTATCATTATTATCCTTTCCACATAACAGTCAGCACTGCTAATTCTCGCCGTCCTGCCCGCAGGTGGCAGCACAAACAACTGAATCGGAATCTCCAAGACCATTAACTTTCGCACGGCTCGCAACCCGGTCGTTCTTGACACTGCGGCTGGGGGATTAAATGAACAGCCATGACGGTGCTTTTGTTAAGGGAATTTTGTAAATATGCTTTTGACACCATTGTGAATATTATGCAGTTGGTGAGGCTGATTTTGCAATATGAATCGTTATGTTGTTTGAATGTTTTGTGGAGAATTAGAGCTTTATGGGTGATAAAGTACCTCAGTTATGTTATTTATATTAGTGATTTATCTTGCTTTCTAAATCAGATAAGAGTGAAATGCTACATAGAAATCATCTAGTGACTTAATATTACATTCCTTATTAACAGTGTTATTGGTTTATTGGTTTGATCTTCTATGCGTTATGCCGATGATGCATTCAATGCTTAAAATCACATAACAGGACTTTATAGCGTACCACATTACAATTTCTACATTTCTTGTTCCAAATCACAGAGCGCTCACAATTCGCTTATCATCCTAGGTCTCATGACAGTGCTTGACCATCTTCACCTTAAGGACGCAGACGTGAAGGAAGAGACGTCCATGGCAGCCTCTCCTAAGGTCAAAGTTCATCCTCTTTGAGAGAGAGCCGCGGCCTCCCGCCTGACCTTCAGTCGTGCATCTATAACGGCGCGCGCTTCGAGAATTTCCTGGTGATCGTCTGAAATGTTAATTCTTTTAAGATAATGCAACTCCGGCTTCCAGGTTATTGTCATGCGGGCGGGTTGCAGGAATTGCTATTTAATATTTTTTCTATGAATCCCATGTTGATGTATGCACACACACACACACACACACACACACACACACACACACACACACATACACACACACACACAGACACACACATATATACATACACAGATATACATACATATATATATGCTTATACATATATATATATATATATATATAAATATATATATATATATATATATATATATATATATATATATATATATATATATGTTTATATATATATACACACACACACACACACACACACACATATATATATATATATATATATATATATATATATGAGTGTGTGTTTGTGTCTATTCAATTATGTATATATGTATGAATATGCACAATGTACATATATATATATATATATATATATATATATATATATATATATATATATATATATGTACGCGTTTCACTTTTTACTTTTATTCACTTTTTACAGCAGTCCACGGAGTAAACACCCCTGATGCAACAACTTTCAGTTCAGCAGACAGGATGACTGTACATTTGACAAACTGGGAAAGTTGTCTCTCAAAATAAACAAAATTAATCCAAATGAAAAAGGACGAGGAGTATGAAGGAGAAATAAATAGTAAAACATTTTCTGCGAATCTTACTAACTTGTTAACCATGACGTGTTGGGAAATGATTTTAAGACACTTTGAAGAATACAAATACGGTATGTCGAAATACCCACGTTCAGGACTGATTTCATGAACCTGTATACTGCATACTAAGGAGAAATCTCTGCGCCAGATGTAAAAAAAAAAGTGTGAATTGAGAAGGATATATGACGCGATGCAAGATATGGCTATCTACACCTTGATAGAATATATTTCATCAAAATTACGCTATTCTAACAAAGACGTGACACATACCTATCGTAAGGTAAAAAAATCTTAATTATGTGTATTTCGATAAGAATCACGTCCTCATTCATGGTTTGAATGATGCATCTTACATCATTCAACAATAATTACGTCTGATATCTCTTCAATGACGTCACTGCATCGGAGAGCGATATCTGTATGACGTCAGTGTGTAAGTGTATGCAAGAGTCAAGGTGTGAATTAAACAAGGAGGCTCGCGAAGAGATATACAACTGAAGTCTAATACTTTAGAGTCTAACTAATGTTTGGCTGATCGTATCCTGCACGGGGAGGAAGGGAGAATCAACGGAATTGTGCTGTTGTTGTTTTTGCAGGTGCATTATTAGTCGCACTGTGATTGTCCTTGTGATTAATTTTATCATTATGATGATGATTATCGTTATCGTTATTATCAGCCTTATTATCATGATGATGATGATGGTGATGATAATGATGATGATGAGGATTATTATTATTATTATTATTATCATTATTCTTATTCTTATTCTTATTATTATCATTATTATTATCATGGATATCATTATTATCATTATTTGTTATTATTATTCTTATTCCTATTATTATTATAATGATACTTATTATGATTATTATCATCATTGTTATTATTATTATTATTATTATTATTATTATTATTATTGTTATTATTATTATTACAACTATTATTATTATTATCATTATCCTTATTATCATCATCATAATTATTATTATTATCATAGTAATGATAATAATCATAATCATAATAATAATGATAATAATAAAAATAATAATAATAATGATAATGATAATAATAAAAATAATGATTATTATTATTACCTTAATATTATTATCTTTATTACTATCATTATCTTATTGTCATTACCATCATCATCATCATTATTATCCTTATTCTTATTCTTATCATCATCACCATCATCACATCATCATGATCATCATGTTGTTATAATCATTGCTACTGTATTATTATCATTATTATTATTATTATTATTATCATTATTATTATCATTATTATTGTTATTATTATTATCATTATTATTGTTATTATTATTATTATCATTATTATTATTATTATTTTTTATTATTATCATTATTATTATTATTATCATTATTATTATTATTATTAATATTCTTATCATTCTTCTTCTTCTTTTTCTTCTTCTTCTTCACCTCCTTATTATTATTATTATTATTATTATTATTATTATTATTATTATTATTATTATTATCATTATTATTATTATCATTATTATAATTAGCATCATTATTATTGTTATCATTATCAGCAGCAACCTTGTTGTTATTATTATTATTATCATTATTATTATTATTATTGTTATTATTATTATTATTATTATTATTATTATTATTATTATTATTTTTCCTATTACTGTTATTATTATTATTATCATCATCATCATCATCATTATTATTATTACTATTATCATTATTATTGTTATTATTATCATCATGGTTATTAATTAGTATTATTGTCATCGTTATTAATATTATTACCTTTATTACCATCATTATCTTATTGTCATGTTATTAAATTGTTATTATCGTAATTATTTCAGTTATCTTTACCATTATTATCACTGTCATTATTATTATCATTATAATTATTTTTTTACTAATATCATTATTATCATTGTAGTTGTTATTATCATTATTACATTTATTTTTTGCTATCGTTATCATTGTTATCATTATTATTTTTATTATTATTATCGTTATCATTACTATATTTTCATTATTATCATCATCATTACTATAACTACAATTATTATTATTATTATCGCTATAATTATTATTATTGATATTACTGTTATTATTATTATTATTATTATAATTATTACTATTGTGATTATTATTATTGTTAGTATTATTGTTACTTTTCTGCTATTATCATCATTAATTATCATTACCATCATCCCCATTAACAATTACTACTATAATAACTGTCATCACCATTACAACCTCAGCGAACGAAGCTCTTACCTGCATTTATTGTTAGCATGGCAATGTAAAAAAAAAAAATACATACCATACCAAAATGTTATGGATAATTTCTCCAAGATCAAATGACCAATTGACAAGATTTCGATGGGGATTCAGACTGGCGTCCAGATTTGGGTGGGAGCTACTCGTCCTCGAAGAAAGTGGGTCTGAAATGGTGTGGGGTCATTAGTTTTTGAGACATTTTGTGACAAAGTTGTGTATTTTGAAGCTGGAATTTGATTTATTTATACACTTACACACTTTTTGTTTGCCTATATATATATATATATATATATATATATATATATATATATATATATGTATATATATGTATATATAAACACACACACACACACACACACACACACACACACACACACACACACACACACACACACACACACACACACACGCACGTACACACACACACATACACACACACACACACATATATATATATATTGAAAAAAAAAATATATATGTAATAACGATATATAATTTATGATATATAATAACGATAATAATAATGATAATAATAAAACATAATGATAAAATAATAATAATAACAATGATTATAATGATAATAGTAACAATAATAATAATAACGATGATAACTTTATGTTAATAATAACAACAGTTTCATAGTGATATTAGTCATTGTTTCAATTACATTGTTATTCTTTTTAGTATTATCATTATAACTGATATTATCTTCCTTACTTTATTATCTTTATCACCATCTGCGTTGACTGTCATTCTTCCGCTTAATTTCCTTTTATTACAAGCACATTCTCTGAAGATGTGTTATAATCGGATTCCTTGTTTTTTTTGTTTTTTTTTTGCGTTGGTGTTTGCTTGCCTGTGTTTATCTTGCTTTTACTTCTTGTTTGATAAAGTCCTTACTCCTGTGACTGCATATCATTTTGTGAATAACTTCACTCCTCCTTCCTAAGAAGCATTTTAGAATCAGTATCATTAAGCAAAGAAACCAGTAACTTTGAACGAATAGTTTATTGCATTTAAAGAAACAATAGTAGTACCCAGTGCCGAGGACGCTGTAGAGGCAACAGAAAAGTATATATACAAGAGTGCACAGCGAAGGTCAGGTCAAAGGTCGGCGCGATGGCGTCGGAGGTGGAATTAGAAGGGAGAAACAGAGAGGAGGGCGAGTCGTTGCGAAACTCAACATTTGGGATATGTATGTATGCGTGTAGTGGAAAGACAACAGGGTAAAGATGTGTACAGTTGACGGGACTTCGGGGATCGGTGTCGTTGGCGTGTCAGGTGTCAGACGGGTGATGTTTAGGTGTCAGGCAACGAGAGGTGTTTTTAAAGCTTCTTTTAGTTCTTCACGAGCCTGACGGATGGACGGAATCCGTTCTCGTCAGCGGTGTATGTAACCTCGACTACAGTGCCATCACCTACTGGGTACCTGCCGGGAGAAGGGAAGGGTTACGCTGGCCGAAAGGATGCTGCGCTATGGCATTACGGCGTCTGGGATGTGAGATGCAGATAAAAATAAAGAAAACTCTCATTACATATATTTATGTGCATAAGTGTACGTGTGTGTATGTAATTTTTTTTGAAAAGACTGCTTCTTTGCACTTTATAAAACTGAACATTACGGTGTCTGGGATTTAATAGATGACAAAAAAGAGAGAAAAATCTATAAATATACTATACACATATATACTCTGAGGAAATGTATAATGAAAAGGTTTCAGTATAGTGACTAAGATTCTGAAGATAAATAAACTGTAAAGAAAACTATCACCGCGTCCCTTTGCGCAATATATGAAAGTATAATGTATACAAGACTAAATATATAAAAAAAGAAAGATCTGTCTATATTCACTTCATATAGCGATAGACAGACAGGGCGATAGACAGGCTGCATCTGAGTATCTTAAGTGCAACAGAAACTCATAAGAAGAACTATCATTATGCACCGTCATTACGAAAACCTTCACCCATCTGTATTAGGGGAAGGAGTCATTACGCTGCGTCGCCCCTCTCACCCAAACCTTGTCCTCTTCACCCGCCCCAAGCCCCGGGCCTCACCTTCATGACCTTGCATGTTCTGAAGATGACATCACCCTCAGGCACTTGATGACTAAGGCAGGATGTCAACAGGTCACGGTGAATGTTTGGAAGTCAGAGGAGATAAAAGAGAAAGAGAGGACGTACGGTGATTATGAGAGGAAGGAATATTGGGAATAATGTGTGTGTGTGTGTGTGTGTGCGTGTGTGTGTGTGTGTGTGTGTGTGTGTGTGTGTGTGTGCGTGTGTGTGTGTGTGTGTGTGTGTGTGTGTGTGTGTGTGTGTGTGTGTGTGTGTGTGTGTGTGTGAGCTTGTATGTGTGTGTGCGTGTGTATGTGTGTGTGTGTGTGAGCATGTGTGTGTGGCAGAGAGCGGGCAAGAGACCGGTAGATAGAGGGAGAGATAGGCCGATAGTTAAATAGACAGAGTGAGTGAGTTAAAACGAGAGAGAGAGACAGAGAGGGAGAGAGAGAGAGAGAGAGAGAGAGAGAGAGAGAGAGAGAGAGAGAGAGAGAGAGAGAGAGAGAGAGAGAGAGAGAGAGAATGAGAGAGAAAGAGATGGTTGAAATTAAATTACGAAGACAAACCAAATGAAACCGACTGAATTAAAGAAAAAGAAAAAACAAAAGATATCAATCTGAAGAAAGAAAGACAGAAAAAATAATCGAAAAGGAAGGAAATACTAACGTGTATGTTCCCTGGATATTGCTCTGGCCCTCGACACCGGGAGCTCCGACAGCTGAAACGACGATGCCATTTCCGGTCTCGAAGTCGTAGTTGAAGTTGCCATTACCCTCGTTCAGGCGGTCGTCCCGAAGGATAGGGACGTCGTTGAGGTCCTGAGGGCGGGCGAGAGCCACGGCGAACAGGCAGGCGACCAGGATCTGAAGGGAGGCAGGAAAAGCACGTGAAATGGGGTGTGCGTGAGGACCGGCAGGAGGCAGGGCTCAGGCGTGCTCTTGCGCTGAGAAGGAAGACTTTCGAGGGGAAAGGGTG
>NC_061831.1:19113168-19115668 GCF_019202785.1 Penaeus chinensis
ATGATGATAATAATAGTGATAATAATAATAATGAGAATAATGACGATAATAATAGTAATGATGAGGATAATAATAATTATAATAATAATAATAATAATGTTAATAATTATGATAATTATAGGAATGATAATGAGAATAAGGACGATAATGATAATAGTAATGATAATGATAAAAATAATAATAGGAATAATAATGATAATAGTAATAATAATAATGATAATAATAATAATAATAATAATAATAATAACAATAATAATAATAGTAATGATAATAATAATAATAATAATAATAATAATAATAATAATAATAATAATAATTAATAATTATAATATAATGATGATAATAATAATAATGATAATAAAAATGATAATAACAATAATGATAATATTGATAATAAAAATAATAAAAATAATACAAATAATTAGAAAGATAATAGTAATAAGGATGATGATAATTAACTGAGTAAACTGAGAATTATAATGATAAGTGTTACTGATTGTAATAAGATTGGTAACAATAATGATATTAGCAGTGAAAACACTAGTAACTTTATCAATAGTAATCATGATTATAATAATAATGATAATAATGATAATAATAATGATAATAAAAATGGTAATAATAATAATAATAATAATAATAATAATAATATTAATAATAATAATAATGGTAATACTAATATTAATACTACCACTAATAATGATAATAATAATAACAATAATAATAATAATAATGATAATAATAATAATAATAATCATAATTATAATAATAACAAAACAACAACAACAATAAAAATAATAATAATAATAATAATAATAATAGTAGTAATGAAGATGAAGATAATGATAATAATAGTAGTAATGAAGATAATAATAACAACAACAACAATTATAATAGTGATGATAACGATAATAATTGAAATTCTGATAGTGATGATAATGTTGATATTGGTAATAATTTTAAGGAAATGATAATAAAAAATACTAACAATGATTATAATGATAATGATACCAACAACAACAACAACAATAATAAAAATAACAATAATCAGTATTAATAGTAGTAATGATAATGATAATGATGATGATAGTAATAGTAATAATAATAATAATAATAATAATAATAATAATAATGATAATAACGATTTTACTACTACTACTACTACTAATAATAATGATAATAATAATAATGATAATAATGATAATAGTAATAATGATAATATAATAATAATAATGATAAAAATGATAATAATAATAGTAATAATAATTATAATAATGATAGTAATAATAACAAAATGATAGTAAGATTTTTAATAATATTGACAATAATAGTAATGATAATGATAATGATACTAATGATACCACTTATAATAATAATGATAATAACAATAATAATAATAATGATAATGATAATAATTATTATGATAATGATAATGATAGTAATGGTAATGATAATAATAATAACAATAATAGTAATAATTATAATAATAATAATATTGAAGATAATAATATGATAATGATGATGCTACTACTACTGATTATAATAATAATGACAATAACAACAGCAATACTAACATATAATTATAATAATAATGATGATAATTTCAATAATATTAATAATTATTTTAATATTAATGGCTATAAATATTATGATGATAATTTAAGGAACGGCAATGAAGGTAATAACAATAAAATAATAATAATAATTATAATTACAATATTAATATTAATGATAATGATAAAACGACAATTATGAAAATAATGATAATATAGATAATATTGATAATGGTAATGATTAGAATTAAAATGATAATCATAAGAATAATAGTTATATTAGTAATAACAATGATGGTAATGATGATGGTAAAGCAATTATATCAACAGCAATAATAAGGATAATAACAATGGTAATTATAATAATGAAAATGTTAATTGTGGTGATTATAAGATTGATGTCAGTAATTACAACAAAAATAATGATAATTAAATCTTATAATAATAATGTTCATAACAATAATGTTGATGATGATACTAATCCTATCTTTATACCACTACTAGTAATACTACTGCCAAAAAGAACACTAATCACAATGATAATAAGTAAACAAACAATAATGATAATGATAAAAATATTCATAATAATAATAAAGGGAAAAACAACATAATAGTACTATTACTACTACTGTAATTTTAACTACTACTGCTACTACTACTACTAATGATAACAATTATAGCAGTAATAGCAATAATAGTAATGAATATAAGAACAATAATAATAAAAACAGTAAAATGATAATGGTAATAGTAATTATAGAAATGACAATATAGATGATAACAATAATAAAATATTAATAGATGTGATAATTATGATGATAATAACAATAATACTAATACTGGTGATGATAATGATAACAATAATACTAATACAGGTGATGATAATGATAATAATAATAATAATATAAATAATAATGATAATAGAACAACAACAACAATAAAATTTA
>NC_061831.1:19148168-19163168 GCF_019202785.1 Penaeus chinensis
AACAGAGAGAAGAAAAAAGGCAAGTTGGGGATAATTTGAATGGGAGGCTAGTTAAAAAGCACACACACACACACGGATAAATACAGACAGTTAGATAGCCAGACACGCACACGCACACACACACACACACACACACACACACACACACACACACAACACACACACACACACACAACACACACACACACACACACACACACACACAATCAATCCAAGTAAATATATAATAAATCTTCATACTGAAATTGATTTCAACACTTCAGATCCGGAACTTCAGCACTCTGACTTTCCTTCTTTTCTTTCTTCTACTTCTGCTTCTTCTTTGTCTTCTTCTATTTCTGTTTCATCTTCTTTGTCTCCTGTTTCTTCTTCTACTTCTGCTTCTTCTTCGTCCTCTTTTCTACTTCTTTGTGTGCCTCTTCTCACTTCCTTTCGTCATCCTCCTTCTGCCCGAGGCCCTCTGCAGGAAACCGCGAGGCATTCCATCCATATTTTGAACTTGGGACACCTGGCCGAGGAACTTGAAGCTTGGGACTTTCTTAGACGGAGGAAGATGGCCCAAGATGACCTTCCCTCTCAGTTCCTCAGGGCGGTCGCCGGCAGACGGACATGAGCCGGGGAGCTTATTGATGAAAAAAAGAGAGATAGTGCCTTGTATTTTATTTTCTCTGAAGAGCTTGGCTTGGCATGTGTTGTATATGTTCATTATTTTCATTATATTTATTTTATTATCCTTTTTTATTCGTAAGAATTATCGTTCATATTATTTTTTTTTGTAAAAAATAATTTTGTCGAAAATTAATAATAGTTTGACAGTAAAGACTGTAAAAAAGTGAGGATTCTATGCTTATCAAAATGTAAATATCAGTAAGATGGAAAAAAATGTTTTTTTTTTCTGTTAGCTTGTGACGTGCAATTGAGTTTTTTTTTCTTCGAGAAAATTTAAATCTAACCCGTTAATAAGAGCCCGCGTAATCGATTTTTACCACGCTAATAAATACCAGATATTCAAGACTTCGTGTATTATCGCGAACGTTAAAAAATAATCAAAGCATGAGTCTTTGTCATGTATCGAGGCCGTTCAAGAATTATACAAACAGTTGAAATATAAACTAAAAAACGTTTCGTCCTCTCTGGCGAACACTCGGAATTTATTGCATTCACGTATGCCGGATAATGGAGGTCCGAGGCTTCGTCTTTTACCGAGACCGTTCAAGGATCTGATTTTTTTTTCAACACCCTTTTCCTTCTGCTTTTACTTTAGTCTCTTCGACCAGAGCGAGTTCCTTGACGTGGGAGTGGAGGCGGTCTTTCGAGGTCAAAGGTCAGCACATAACCGTTAACAATATCTTCTGAGAAAGAAAGGTAGAGAAATGAAAAACGAAAAAAAAGTTAGAAATATCGAAAAAAAAAAAATCGTTCTAACCAACCTAAAAGGAACGACTGACATGGGTTATAACATACGAAATTTGTGGTATAAAACTATTTGTGTATAAGGATTAACTCATCATTTTCTGTAAGAACAGTATTATCAATGATCACGGAGATTAGTTATGATAATGACACAGATGGTAGTGATAACAATAATGATTTTTGCTAACAATGATGATACTGAGGATGATAATTTACTGTAGATGACAATGATTATACTGATGGTGATAATGATAATAATAATGATAATGATAATGATAATAAAAATGATCATTATAATATTAACAATACAAATAATAGCACAAATAATGATAACATTAACAATGACAATAATAATACAAATAAAGATAATGATAGTAACAATAATAATATTATTAGTAGTAATAATAATAAAAGTAATGATAACAATAATAACGATGATAATGATTGTAATAACAATTATCATAATAATGATAATAACAATAATGTTAATGATAATAGTAATAATAGTAGTAATAATAATAATAATAGTAATAATAGTAGTAATAATAATAATAATAGTAATAATAGTAATAATAATAATAATAATAATAATAATAATAATAATCTTATAGATAATAACAGCTACACTAATAACAGCAATAACAGTGATACCAACGACAAGTGTAACAATACTAATATCAATCCGTACTTGCTCGAACTCTCCCGCATGCTCCCGGCGGGAAGGTGAATATGTATGATAGGTGTATAGAGAACAATGCAATGCTCTGGGGCGAGAAGTCTATTTTTGCATAACGTGCAGTTGTAAGTCCCTCAAAACGATGAGAAAAGAATAATGATCATAGTGATAATAATGATAGTAATAGTAATATGATATTGGTGATGATGATGATGTGATGATATTAATGATGATGATGATGATGATGATGATGATGATGATGATAATGATAATGATAATAATAATGATAATGATAATGATAATGATAATGATGGTGATGGAGATGATGATGATATTAATATTGATGATATTAATGATGATGATGATATGATATTGATGATGATGATGATGATAATGATAATGATAATGACAATGGTAATGATAACGATAATGATAACGATAATGGTGATGGTTATGGTGATGATGATATTAATGATGATGATGATGTTAATGATGATGAATGTGATGATGTTAATGATGATGATGATGATAATAATGATAATGATAAGGATAATGATAACGGTAATGATAACGATAATGATAATGATAACGATAATGATAATGATAATGATAATGATAATGATGATGATGATGATGATGATGATGATGATGATGATGATGATGATGATGATGATGATGAAACATTACTACTATTCGTACAATATAATGTTTCTCTCGTTTTAATATTCTTCACTCGGACACCCAAACTCACAAACGCAAGCATATTAAACACTCTTGCATATTTTAATATTATTACGAAGGACACTTCTAGCTAATTTCTATACTAGGATCTTTTATCTTGTTGATATCACAACAGTACAAGGTAAACTTCCATATTCTTCTTTTGATAATCTAGCTGGGTAAGACTGCTTTTCTTTATGACACCAAATGATTTTGTGATAGTAAAATGTAGATACTCTTCAGAAATATTCCAGTCTTCTATAGCACCTGCACCAAGGTATCTTTTAATTTACATGTAAGAAAGACTAATGCATCTCGTGGTCTTCAGGCAAGCCTATTCAACTTATGTTTGGCTGATTTTTTCTCGACTGACTCTACTCATCACGTCTCGTTTGTTTCAAAATAAGAACGGAGAAGACGCATGACAGAGTTGCCATAGGAGTTAATGTAAGAATCTAGATTCCTTTATGTATTATATTTTGCGATATTCACTTCATTCTGGAATGTCAGTCTGTTAATTCTTATTGTATCCTCTTTGGTATGACTGATATACCAGACTTGTTTTGTTTTACGTCCCTGTGTTTGGTATTGTAGTATTTTTTCTCACTATCCTGTATATCTTTAACATTACAGACTTGTTTATTTGAGCGCAACTGTATGTGCGTGTATAACCTACAGGCAGATGTGGACTGATAAATACATTGCATATGAAGATTGAATATTAGATTTCTTCCATCAACCAACCATATATATATTTTTTTATTTCTATTCTCATTTTTGAATTTTAAACGCATATGAAGACTAAATATTAAATTTCTTTCATCAACTAACCATATATACATATATATATAATTTTTTATTTCTATTTCTATTTTTGAATTTTCACTTCTTAGCATCTTCGGAAGCAAGAAAATGTAAGGAGTCATAAAGTTAATTTATACGAAAATGAGTTTTATTTTGTGTATAATTCACTGCCTCAAGTGCATATTCCATTAGGACAGATTGTCAGAAATTTCCATCAATGAGCTAGTCTTAGAAGGTGATTCCGCGACGCCGTTGTTCCTCAGCAAATCGGATCTGCTCGATGGCGTGGGCGGGGAGGGGGTGGGGGGTGGGGATGAGGGGGGATTCAGCACGGAACCCGGCCTCGTCAGCGATGTATCTCACTTCGGCGATGGTTCCGTCGGGAAGGGTGAATCTGCCAGGTGTAAGCAGGTTAACGATGATGATATTTCCTAACATACCTGACGAAGATTTGCGAGGCTGTATGGTTGTTTGTTAAGATATGAGTGACTGTCGTATTTCTTGTTTGCTTACCTGTAGCTTCCCTGGATGTTGCTCTGGCCTTTGGAGCCTGGGGTTCCTGAAGCTGCAACGCTGATTCCATTTTCGGCCTCGAAGTTGTAGTTGAAGTTGCCGTCGCCGGAATCCTGGCGGTCGTCCCTCAAGATGGCCACCTGACGCTCGTCCTGGAAGGTCTGTCGAGTCGGAGCCCTGAACTGCGGGGAGGCGGCGGCGACGGCGGCGAGGCAGACGAAGACGGCCTGAGGTTGAAGGAAACAAGAGGAAAGTTTAGTTACAGAGGTGAAACACTATAAGATATAGAATGATAAGCCATATGTTATTATTATGTTCGTTCACAAAGAAGTTTATCAGGTTTCCCCCTACCGAACCAAGAAGCATATATCACACATATACAAACGCAATCTATATCCACAAGGAACTCTACTTACTAAGGTGTTCATGGTGACGTTGGTATTAGAATGGTAACTGCAGAGATGATGAGAGGGCCTTTATATACACCTGGGACACCTGGAAGCCCCTCCCTCGACGCCCTCGTGGCGGCCGTTCAGCTCAAGGTATTCGTCCCATCCGCTGGGAAGTTAAACCTACAAATGTACGTATGTGTGTACGTGCACGCGCGCGCACGCACACACACACACACACACACACACACACACACACACACACACACACACACACACACACACACACACACTTACATGCATACTTAAATACATATATTCATGTATATATATATATGTGTGTGTGTATATATACACATACATATATATATATATATATATATATATATATATATATATATATATGTACATGTATGTATAGCATATATATATCTTATATATATATTATATATATAGTATATATATCACTCTATATATATATATATATATATATATATATATATATATATATATATATATATGTACAATACACACACACACACACACACACACAAACATATATATATATATATATATATATTTATATATATATTTATATATATATTTATATATATATAAATATATATATATATATATATATATATATATATATATATATTTATATGTATATATATGTGTGTGTGTGTGCTCTCTCTTCCACACACACACATACACACACACACACACACACACACACACACACACACACACATATATATATATTTATATATATATATATATATATATATATATATATATATATTTATATGTATATATATGTGTGTGTGTGCGTGTGCTCTCTCCCACACACACATATATGTATTTGTGTGCGCGTGCACGCGTGTGTGTGTGTGGATATACGTGTGAATGTATGTATCTATATATATTCACACATGCACATGTATATGTGTGTAAGAGAAATTCGACGAGGCTTAAAAAACCTACCAATGCACGAAAAACATTTCCTTACCGCCTTCGAATAGCCATCGGGTATTCTTGATGCATGAATAGTCTTCTAAAGCAACATTTATATCTTTTAATTATTTTATTGAGGAAAAGATTATGTGAAAGCAGCACTCATCTGGCACGTAGAAATGTAATTAGATGTTTTTTCTACTTTTTCCCTGAGCTCTTACCCCCGAACTGTTTTAAAGCATCTCTGGTTGATGATAATCACTCTATTTTCGTTTAGTTTTTCATATTCTTTGAATTCTTTTGACATGATGATATGGAACAATCTGTCCGTATTAATATATATGTATATACACACACACATATCTATATATATATATGCATATATATATATGTATATAATATGTATATATATACATACACATATATGCATCTATCCATTTATATATATATATATATATATATATATATATATACATATATATATATATATATATATATGCATATATGTATATACATATATACATATATATGCATATATCTATCTATCTATCTATCTATCTATCTATATATATATATCTATATATATATGTGTGTGTGTGTATGTGTGCGTTTGTGTGTGTATTTGTGTGTGTATATCCTAATTCATTAAATTGATATAAAAGCCAATATCATGAACATACTCCTTCACTTTCGTAACGGTTTTTATTTACAAAAGATATTTTTTTAAGCAAGCATTCAAGCTTCAAAAGTCCTCTTCATTTAATATATTTCCTTTACTGAGATATTAGAATATGATTCCACGGGCGCTGTTCCTCATCATCAAGACATCTGATTTCATCGATGGGCTCAGTCAAAGGGGATCTGGGTGATGACATGTATACTTTTCTACACTATTATTTTCTTTTTGTCTTCTATAATCCATCTTTTTTTTTCTCTCTCTTTACTCCTTCTGTCTCTCGGTTTTCTTATCGTTGTCTCTTTGCATCTACCTCTTCGATCTCCCTATTTTTCTGAATATCTGCTACTATAATTATTAAAAATCCTTTGTGTTTAACGTTTTTCCACAAGTGTCCGTTTGTTTTGTCAGTCAAGTACCTTGATTATCAAAATGGTGGGTTGGTTACTTATAGCGTCCATACATTGCTCGTTCTATGGCATGATTTTAATGTTGACGATGAAGCATACAGTATTTACATGATCATATGTACCATTATAGGATACTTTTTTTTATCATGATACAGGTCTCCACTTTAGAAGGTGATTCCGCGACGCCGTTGTTCCTCAGCAACTCGGATCTGCTCGATGGCGTGGGCGGGGAGGGGGTGGGGGGTGGGGATGAGGGGGGACTCGGCACGGAATCCGAATTCGTCAGCGACGTATCTCACTTCGGCGATGGTTCCGTCGGGAAGGGTGAATCTGACAGAACCAATTGATATTCATATGAGGATATATGTAAGATATGTGCTGCTCTACACCTTAAGTATGTTCAATACCGTTAGAACATTATACGTGTTCAATACAGTGAAGTGAGATATGACCAAACTCACCTGTAGCTGCCTTGCATGTTGCTCTGGCCCTCAGATCCAGGAGCTCCCGAACCAGAAACGCTGATTCCGTTTTCGGCCTCAAAGTTGTAGTTGAAGTTGCCGTCGCCGGAATCCTGGCGGTCGTCCCTCAAGATGGCCACCTGACGCTCGTCCTGGAAGGTCTGTCGAGTCGGAGCCCTGAACTGCGGGGAGGCAGCGGCGACGGCGGCGAGGCAGACGAGGGCAGCCTGAGGACAGGATGGGAAAGGTGGGCTGTTACAGATGAAGGTGAAAAATGAGCTATCCTTTAACTGCCTTTGTATTAGAATACAAGACACACCCGACACAGAATAAACTGAAGATCCTTTGAAGAACCGCAGATTCACAATTATCGTTCTTCAGAATCACACTGCATTATACTCACACAGGTGTTCATGGTGATGATCATGAGGTGACAGACACAGGATGCTGATAAGGAAATCCTTATATACCGGTCGGGCGGGCCACCAAGAAGCTCCTCCCTTTGCAACTTCCTATTTTTTGCTCCTCGCCCAGCTCAAGGCGTTCTTGTGCATTCTTCACGAAGTTACAGATTCAAACGCATACAGGCTCTCACTTTCGTTCACACGTGCATTCAGATACAGGTCTCAGCACACACCACACACACACACACGTACTCGCAGCTCTTTCCACACCAAACACACGCTGAATGATTAATATAATATCTAAAAATAAAGAGCAAGACATGGTAGACAATTAAACTTTTTTGATATTTTGCCTTTTTCAGTGATTATATGTCTCTTTCCCTCTTTATTTCTTTTTGGTCACTTGTCCAGACATTATCCCTCTTCGCCTCCTTCCTCTTTCTTTATTGATTAGACCATGTATACGTCTCTCGCGTTTCTGCTTATGTTATTTCTTTCCCTGTCTTTCCCTTTCTCCCTCATTTCGTATCTCCCATTTTTTCCCTATTGTTGCTCCCCATTATATTTAGCAATGTACATCTCTCGTACTCTCTGTTTACTCGTCTGTATTTATATCTGTTTTTTTCTGTACTGGTTACTCTCTCTCTCTTTCTCTGTAAGGATGCAATAATGAGCAGCCCCCACCCCTAATGTGGACTTGCCCCCTCCCCAGATGCCTCCTTGTAATTTTAGTTCCGAATAGTGAAACTCAACATACAGACTGCTACTGTGCCCAGAACTCGCTCATATCACTAAAACCAACAACAGAGTAACAGAAATGTGGCTTTGTGTTATGTACAGTGTATCATATTTCTGTTATATGGAATTTGCTTTTACAATATATTTTAAAGATACTCTGCCAAAATCTTGTGCCACTGTGATAATATTTAAACCCGTCAGTGTTCGTCACACAATAACCATCGACAGTAGTTTGATTAATTATTAGGGAGATTTTCCTGTAATTCCCATCCAGTATTTTATTTCAGACTTCACGGATTACAAAATGAATTATATTTGCGGTATGGCATATTGGACCACCCCTTATCGAACTATATATTCAAAAAACATTAAATTTATAAGAAATGATAAAATATCAGGATTTCGTATTTAGAAGTATAAATATAGACTATACCATCTTGGCTCATTTGGGGGTCCAAACTCGCCGGTATCCCTGGATCAGTATCATTTATTTTTTCACTAGCCATTTTACCTTGTTATAAGAGAGCATGGGCATGTGAAAGATATGTGGGAATGTATGCTAAAGAATCTCTCATAATTAGATTTGTATTGACGCATTTGACCTTACAGTGTGTTAACTTTTGTTTCTGTTTATTGGTGAATTAGAGACTTGATATAATGCTCGTTTTATTGTGATGATGATGATGAAAATGGTCCTGCTACAAAATATTTACAGAATCATCGTATGTATTCATATAAAGTAAATGTCATTCTTAGAGCCATCCAGAAGTAGTGATCTTTATTTTAGAAGGTGATTCCGCGACGCCGTTGTTCCTCAGCAACTCGGATCTGCTCGATGGCGTGGGCGGGGAGGGGGTGGGGGGTGGGGATGAGGGGGGATTCGGCGCGGAATCCGAACTCGTCGGCGACGTATCTCACTTCGGCGATCGTTCCGTCGGGAAGGGTGAATCTAGTAGAAGCAGTTGATATTTTATTAATATGTGGAGGAAAAATGTACACCGTAACGTCAAGGTAATAAGATAATTTCATACGAGTTCAGTACAGTGAAGTGAGATATGACCAAACTCACCTGTAGCTGCCTTGCATGTTGCTCTGGCCCTCAGATCCAGGAGCTCCCGAACCAGAAACGCTGATTCCGTTTTCGGCCTCGAAGTTGTAGTTGAAGTTGCCGTCGCCGGAATCCTGGCGGTCGTCCCTCAAGATGGCCACCTGACGCTCGTCCTGGAAGGTCTGTCGAGTCGGAGCCCTGAACTGCGGGGAGGCAGCGGCGACGGCGGCGAGGCAGACGAGGGCAGCCTGAGGACAGGATGGGCTGTTATAGATCAAGGTGAAAAATGAGCTATCCCTTAACTGCCTTTATATTAGAAGCATGCATACACACGCGAAAAGAACCCGACATAAAATGAAATGGTGAAGATCTTTTGAAGAACCGAAGATTCACAATTATTGTTCTTCACACTTACAAAGGTGTTCATGGTGATGATCATGAGGTGACAGACACAAGTTTGTAATGAGGAGACCCTTATATACCAGTCGGGCGGGCCACCAGGAAGCTCCTCCCCATTTTTTGCTACACGCCCACCTCAAGGCGTTCTTGTGCATTCTTCATGAAGTTACACATTCAAACGCACACAGACTCTTATTTTCGTTCACACGCATTCAGATACAAGCATTCGCACATAGATAAACAAAACGCACATATAATAACTATACGTGTTACTCATTGAGTAATTAGCATATCTTTTATTAAAAATGCAACAATGCAACACTTATTCTGATTCTTCTTTATGACAGAGAAGTTACTCTTTATTAACGTTATTCTTTTCAGTATTTCCCTATCTACTGGTTCCCATTCCTCTAATTCTGTTTTCCCTTTATCTCTCCCTATCTCCCTTTCCCCTCTTTCTTTTTCGCTGTATGTCCCCTTTTTCTTTCTTTTAATTTGACTGCCCGAAGGTTTTCTCTCTTCGTTACTTTCCTCTTTCACTTTGTTCAATTGTTTTTTCTATCTCTGCGTCTCTCTTGCTCTGCTTATATGTCTGTCTTTCCATCTCTTTGTTATCCTCTCTTTTATGTCTTTCTCTTTCTCCCTCGCTTGCAGTCTTCCTTCTTTTTCTAAGAACTGTTAACATATCAGCTTGTTTACTTCCCCCTTCGATGTATTTTTACCTGGCTTACTTTCTCCTCAGCCTTCTCTAGCAGTCTACATCTCGTTTATGGTCGGTATCCATCACACTTTCTCTCTTTCTCTTCCTTGCCCTTTCTCTTTTTCTATCTTTCTCCCATTATCTTTCACCACTAGTGGGGGACCTGCAGGGAGATGGTGGAGAGCAGATGCCTCCTACTGTGGGATTTGCTTTCCCATTCCAGTTACCTCCCTATATTCATACTCCTAAAACTGTAAATGTAAATCACGATTTTTGCCAAGAAACTTCTCAAATCACCGAACCAAACAATAGTACCTAATCTAACAGGATAAGTGCTTTGATCTATACCCTTCCCTGATATATGCATTTTTAAGTTTCACATGTTTTTTCACTCATATCCTCTGTCAAACCTCATTGACAATAACGAATTATTTATTGAAAAAACGGATTCGAGAAGTTTGTGCCGCTCGATAGCTTTTCCAGTGCTTACCGTTGAATGTTTTATTTCAGATTTTAAGGGTTATAAAATGATTTATTAACAATATTTACAGATTCATGAAATATTCTACAGGGCGCATTCTCTTGCGGTGCAATTTTAAGTTTGGTTAAACTACTCGCTATGAGATTTTAACTTCTATCCAAAATGTACAACCAGGGAAGTCGCTAATTTAATAGTAAGACAAGCAAAACACCAAGAAATCGACAGTTCTACTTTGTCAACTTTAATAAACACTATTTGGTTATGGGGGTAACACTGAAGTTTTCCAGTTAATGGAAAAGTCTTAAAAATTATATTAATAATTCCAATATTCGGGTTTGGTCACGATCTTGCCTAAGATGTAGGTAGTGAATATGACATATAGTTCAAAAGCTAGTGTTCAGGATAAGGCATGAATGTATTATTTACTATATATAATGGGGTCAAAACTCGTATAGGCTAAAAGGAAATGTATCAAATTCTACCTCATTTTCGAGAGTGCAGGTTCATGTAGGATTTGCAGGAATGTATGGTAATGAACAGGGTAACGGTCCATATAATTTAAGTGCTGTAATATATTTCAACTCTTCGTATTCATGAATGGCAGAATATTTCAGATGATTTCTAATTTAAATGCTTGATACAATGCCCTTTTTATTGTGGTGGTGATACATATTTACAGAATCATCGTATGTATTGATACAAAATGTGTTTCATTCGTCAATTCATTTCAATCTTAGAAAGTGATTCCGCGACGCCGTTGTTCCTCAGCAAATCGGATCTGCTCGATGGCGTGGGCGGGGAGGGGGTGGGGGGTGGGGATGAGGGGGGACTCGGCGCGGAATCCGAATTCGTCGGCGACGTATCTCACTTCGGCGATCGTTCCGTCGGGGAGGGTGAATCTGGTAGAAGCGATCGATATTTTAATATATGGAGGATATATGTTAGGAAAAAGGGGAATTGTGTACGGTAATATCAGTCTGATTAGAAAACTTTATACGACTTCAAAACAGTGAATTGAGGTATGACCAAACTCACCTGTAGCTGCCTTGCATGTTGCTCTGGCCCTCAGATCCTGGAGCTCCCGAACCAGAAACGCTGATTCCGTTTTCGGTCTCGAAGTTGTAGTTGAAGTTGCCGTCGCCGGAATCCTGGCGGTCGTCCCTCAAGATGGCCACCTGACGCTCGTCCTGGAAGGTCTGTCGAGTCGGAGCCCTGAACTGCGGGGAGGCAGCGGCGACGGCGGCGAGGCAGACGAGGGCAGCCTGAGGACAGGATGGGAAGGGTGGGCTGTTACAGATCAAGGTGGAATATGAGCTATCCTTTATCTGCCCTTAGATTAGAATTCAAGAATGCACACGCATAACAACCGACACAGAATGAACTGGAGATCCTTTGAAAAACCCAGATTCACAATTATCGTTCTTCAGCATCACACTGCATTTACTCACAAAGGTGTTCATGGTGATGATCATGAAATGACAGACACAGGATGCTGATAAGGAAATCCTTATATACCGGTCGGGCGGGCCACCAAGAAGCTCCTCCCTTTGCAACTTCCTATTTTTTGCTCCTCGCCCAGCTCAAGGCGTTCTTGTGCATTCTTCACGAAGTTACAGATACAAACGCATACAGACTCTCACTTTCGTTCACACGCATTCAAATACAGGCATTCACACAGATTCACAAACTGCACATATAATAATAACTATATGCGTTATTCAATGAATGGTTAACCATAATCTCATTAAAAAAAATCAATACAACTCTTAACAGACCCATTTAAATTTGATTTTTCTTTGGAACTGAGAAGTTACCCTCTTTTCATTATTTCCAGGTTTATTGGTTCATAGTTCTCTGATTCTGTATTTCCTTTTCTCTCTCCCTATCTTCCACCCTCCCCTCTTTCCCTTTTACCCCTTTTTTCCCTTTTATCCAGATATTTTCTATTTCAGACATTTTCCTCCATTTTCTTTGTTGAATGTGTTTTATCTATCTATACATCTCTCTTGCTCTGCTTTTCTGCCTGTCTCCCCATCTCATTGTTTCCTTCTATATCCCTGTGTTTTTTCCCTCCCTTCTTTTTCTTCTACCTGTTAACATATCTTCTTGTCTACTTCCTATTTCTATCTGTTTCTACCTTGCTTCCTTTCTCTTCAGTCTGCCTACGGTTGTTGCTTCTGTGTTTATTAAGTAATCTTCATCGCTTTCAGTCTCTGTATATCCGACAGTTGATTCACCTATATATAGTGTTTATCTGTCGTATACCTCATTCTTTCTCTGTCTGTCTTGCTTTCCCTATCTCTGTTTCTCAATCTCTCCCAATATCATTCACCATTAGTGGTGGACCTACAGAAGACAATAGGGAGCAGCTTCCCCCTACTGTGGGACTTGCCAGCACCTTCTAGTTGCCTTTAAAAAAAAAATCTTGTTTAATTTTGTAATTGGCTTTGTGGCTTCAAACTTCTCAAATCGCTGAGCCGAATAATAATCCAACATAATAATAGATTTGAACCGTGCACATCACAATTACATTATATATGCAATTTTAAGTTTTATCTGTTTCACCCATATGCCCTGTCAAAACCTCATAGCCCCCAGCCCGTGTAATGTCTTCTAAACCCACCCATGTTCACACACTGCCCATTGACAATAAAAAAATATTGAAAAAATCTATCCAAATCTTACAATAAAGGAAATCATAGGTATCAGATTAGATTACTGTAAGACAAGCAAAACGCTCAGTAATCCACAATTACAATTCATTAATTATTGCGTACACAAACTTATGTTGGTAACATCAAACTTTTCCAGCCAGTTGAAAGGTCTTGTATACGATATTAACCATTCCGATACTCGGGTCTGGTCACGATCTTCACCGAGACGCAGGTTGCGAATATAGCTAGCAGTGTCAAAAGCTTCAGTGTTCCGAATAAGACATAAATGTGGTATTTGATATATTGTACGATATTAATGGAATGCTCATTTATATAAATATATATTTTTTTAAAACATTGTCAGGAGAGAAAACTTAACAGATTTCAGTCAGTCGACGCCAATAAAACAAAAACAAAAACAAAAAAAGAAATGAAACCTTTCGGTATTTCTTTTTGTTCCTCTAGGGGTAGGGGGATCAAAACCCAAAAGGATCAGGACCATAAGTAGACCATTCTACCTTATTTCAGATGGCATGGGTACATTAGGGATTTGAATGAATACAGTGTACTGAACAGGGTACATTCCTTTCCATAAGACCTTATTAACTTGATTGCTGTAATATATTATCATTCATTTTTTTATGAATAACAGAAGGTTTCAGTTGATTTTTAATTTAGAAGCTTGATGCAATGCCCTTTTTATTGTGATGGTGATAAATATTTACAGAATCATCATAAGTATTCATAAAAAGTGTTTCATTCTTCAATCCATTTCAATCTTAGAAGGTGATTCCGCGACGCCGTTGTTCCTCAGCAACTCGGATCTGCTCGACGGCGTGGGCGGGAAGGGGGTGGGGGGTGGGGATGAGGGGGGATTCAGCGCGGAATCCGAACTCGTCGGCGACGTATCTCACTTCAGCAATGGTTCCGTCGGGAAGCGTGAATCTGACAGAAGTAATCGAATTCTTAATGATTAGGGGATATACATTATGAAGTAATGGAACTATGCGCCGAATACATTTCAATACAGTGAAATGAAGCATGCCCAAACACACCTGTGGCTGCCTTGCATGTTGCTGGTAAAAGCATTCGATATTTCTGTGTGCAAGATATGTGCTGCTCTACATCTTAAGTATGTTCAGTACCGTCAGAACATTATACAATGAAGTGAGATATGACCAAACTCACCTGTAGCTGCCTTGCATGTTGCTCTGGCCCTCAGATCCTGGGGCTCCCGAACCAGAAACGCTGATTCCGTTTTCGGCCTCAAAGTTGTAGTTGAAGTTGCCGTCGCCGGAATCCTGGCGGTCGTCCCTCAAGATGGCCACCTGACGCTCGTCCTGGAAGGTCTGGCGGGGCTGATTCCTGAACTGCGGGGAGGCCGCGGCGACGGCGGCGAGGCAGACGAAGACAGCCTAGACATGGAATGAAAAGAGGGGTAGTTACAGATCTGAATGAGAAGTGGACTATTCTTCATTACAAGAACTATTAAATGCCGATAATGCTGTATGTTCCACAAGACTGCGCAGAATATACCATTCACACTTCACACTCTCGAAT
>NC_061831.1:19175668-19178168 GCF_019202785.1 Penaeus chinensis
TTTTTTTCGTGTTTGTCTACCATTCTGAAACTCGTTTCTAATGTTCATTCTTACTTTGCTTTCCTTCCAGTCGTGTTCTTTTGTATTTTTCACTATATTTTCTTTCTCTCCTTCTCCTCTTTCATTATTTTCTTTATTCTTTTCTTCTCCGTCTATTCTGTTCTCAGATTTTCATACTTATATTCATTTCTTCTATTTTTTTTATTCGTCATTCATTTTCTTTATCTTCTACCCCCTTTTCCTCTTCTGAATTCCATCTATATACTGATTTACTTCGAGTCTTCATGTGTTTTGTATTCCTTCCTTTTGTCCTCTGTCTCCAATTCTCGTCTACCTTCTTTGATTTAGTTTATTTACTGTATTCATTCAATTGTTTATCTATTTATTTTCGGCTTCCTCCCAATAGGGTCTTCTCATCTTTTATTTTATTCCCACTATCTTCTCCTCTCCCTCTCTGATTACCATATTTATAGCAATTTTCCTCCTTTTTGGTTTTCTCGTTTTTTTAGTTCCTATTTTTTTCTCCGTCTTCTATTCTCCCCTACGATTTTCCTTTTACTTTTTTACCATTTTCTTCGATTTAGTTCTTCTCGTGTATTTCATTCTGATGTTTTTCTTCGTACGTCTCCCATTTATCGCTCCTTTTCTGCTTTCCATCTTTACACCAATTTTCTTTCCTCTCATTTCCATGTTTCTCATACACCAACCATCTCCCACATCTCTAATTGTTTTATCTTCTTCTGCCTTTCATCTTTATAACAACTTCTATTTCTCTCATTCCAATCGTTCTCCCATGTCTCCCATTCTCCTCTCCTATTCTGCTTTCCACCTCTATACCAATTTCCATTTCTCTCATTCCCATGTTTCTCCCACATCTTCCATTCTTTTATCTTCTTCTGCTTTCCATCTTTAAAACAACTTCTATTTCTCTCATTCCAATCTCTCTCGCACGTCTCCCATTCTCCTCTCCTATTCTGCTTTCCATCTCTCTACCAATTTTCTCCCCGCCGGCCCAACCAGTCTGGCATGTAGAGAGACCCACCACAGATATTTACGACGTGTATAAAAAACGTGTAGTTGGGAGCCATTGAACAGAGGGCAGGACGTGGGAACCTTACTCTAACGTGCATTGTTGGCTCGTCTTTTCGTAAAATGGGTAATTTCGATTATCCAAGATGCTTGTTATTTTCGTGCTATTTCTGTCGGTGTTTGTCAGCTTGGCTATAATTATGTATTTAAGATTGGCAATGTAAGAAAATAGATTTTTGGAAGTTGGATCTCCAGCACCGAAAGACCGGGATCCTCACAGGTGTCGTAAAAATATATGTTTAGAAGCACTGGTCCGTTCAGGACGAGGGGGGCCGTCAGGGCGCGCTTTGTCTGGCCTGGACATTGACTTAAAAGATGTATAATAATTCAGCAATATGACTTACATAACAATAGATTTAAAACCTTTTCAATCAACTCAGCACTGTCAAGAGCGTGACCTCTGACCCCCCAGCAACCTCACCCTTAGGAAATCACCAGATCAAAGCACTCTCGCGTGTCCGCAGCCCGAAAGGTCAACTGCTTCTTCTGCGTGTTCATAGTGCTCTTACTTGACCCACGAAACCTTGGTTAATTCCATCTTCATCCCGGGGTAATATTTAGGCGCAGGACGGCTTACCTGTGAGCGCTAATTGACGTAATGACGATTCACTTACAAAAAGAGAGAGGGAGTGAGAGAGAGAGAAAAAAATATATATAAATAAACGCAGTTCCTTTATGTATATGCGTCTATAGTTTACCATTAAAATCCACAGTTGAATTGAAATAGAAAAATCAAGGCCTGGGAGACTAATTCTGAACTGATGAATATAATATATAATAGCATATCTGCAGGAAATCTGAAAGATATTGTAAGAAAACGAACAATTCTACCATTACTACTACTTCTACTACATCTGCTATCGGTATTAATAATGATAAAAATAATGATGACAATGATGATAATGATTGCAATGATGACATTGATATTAATAATGATAACGATGATGATACTAAGGATCATAATGTAATGATAATAATACTAATGATAATGAACACAAAATAACTCTTATGGTAATACTACTACTACTACTACTACTAATAATAATTATAATGATAATAATAATGATAATGATAATAATGATAATAATAATAATGTTAATAATAATGATAATAGTAATAGTAATAATAATGATAATAATAATAATAATAACAATAATAAGGATAATTATGAAAATAATGATAATAATATTATAATAATAATAGTAATAGTAATAATAATAGTAACAATAATAATATTAGTAATAATAATAGTAATAATAATAATAATAAAAATAATAGTAATGGTAATAGTATTAATAATGAGGATAATAATAATAATAATAATAATAAATAATGATAATGATAATAATGATAATAATAACAATAATAATAATTATTATAATGATAATAATAACAACAATAATAATAACAA
>NC_061831.1:19180668-19185668 GCF_019202785.1 Penaeus chinensis
GATAATGATAATGATAATGATAATGATAATGATAATGATAATGATAATGATAATGATAATGATAATGATAATGATAACAATAATAATAAAAATGCTAAAACTAATACTAATACTAATACTACTAATAAAGATAATGTTAATGATGTTAATATTAATAGTAATACTAACAATAACAATATTAATGATAATAATAATAAGGATAATAATAATAATAACATTATTATTATCATCACTTTTATCAGTATTATTATCAACATTATTAGTATTATTATAATTATTATTATTATTATTATAATTATTATTAATATTATAATTAATGTTATCAAAATAAATGATAAAATAATAAAATAAAATATATAATAATGCATATAATCATAATAGCGAAACTGTTGTTATGTTAATGATGAGAAATATGATAAGAATGAAAGTAATTATAATATTAGTAATAGTAATAGTGATAATAATAGTGATGATGATAATAATAATGATAATAATAATAATAAAAATAATAATGGTAATAATAATAATAATAATAATAATAATAATAATAATAATAATGGTAATAATGATAATAATGATAAAAATAATAATAATAATAACAAGAATAATAATAAGACAATTATGATGATAGTAATTATGACAATGATAATGGTAATGATAATGATAATAATAATAATAATAATAATAACAATAATAATGATAACAATAATAATGGTAACAACAATTATAATAATGATGCTAATGATAATAATGATAATAATAATAATATAAATAATAATAATAATATAAATAATCATCATCATCATTCATCATTATGGAGCTAACGCCGGCAGGGGCGCATAGCCGCATCCACCCTCCGCTTCCACCTACGAGGATCCCTCATGGCGAGCCGCCAGGCAGGGGCCCGGCCCATCTCTAGTTCCTCACGACAGGTTTGATCGATTTGCCCAAGCCACGACCTTCTCGGTCGTCCCACAGGCCTCCTCCACCCAGGGTTGTCTCGGACAGAGACAACCTGATGGGCAGGATCATCCTGTGGGAGTCGAGCCAAGTGGCCATATAGCCTGAGTTGGCGATCACGGATTGTGCAAGTAACAGGTCCTGTACCGGTCTCACGGTGCAGCCGTTGGTTGGACACATGGTCCCGCCAACTGTACCCCATGATCCGGCGCAAGGATCTGTTACAAAAGGCATCAAGACGAGATTCCAGAGCACAAGATAGTGTCCAAGTTTCACTACCATAGAGTAAAACTGGCAGTATCAGGGCCTTGAAAACACGTAACTTGGTCCTTCTGCACAGGTACCGACATCTCCAAATACTCTTGTCGAGAGATTTCATGACCCCTGCTGCCAGGCCAATCCGTCTACTGACTTCTTGGTCTGACAGCCCAGAGTCGTGAAATGCACTACCGAGGTATATAAAGCTCTTTGTGACTTCGATGTTTTCCCCGCAAGCACGTATCGACTGTACAGGGTCTCCTAGCAGGCCCCCAAAATCCTGGATCTTGGTCTTGGTCCAGGAGACCTCTAGCCCCAGGGGCTTCGCTTCATTGCTAAATGCATCAAGAGCCGCTACAAGGGTTTCCAGAGATTCAGAGAGTACGGCAACATCATCGGCAAAGTCAAGGTCTGTAACCTTGATATTGCCCAGAGTTGCTCCACAGTGACTTTGGACAGTAGCTCTACCCAGTATCCAATCCATGCAAGTGTTGAAAAGTGTTGGTGCAAGAACACAGCCTTGCCTCACCCCTGAACTAACAGGGAAGAAGCTCGACAGGCCCCCACCACACTTAACAGCACTTTCAGTGCCTGTATACAGGTTTGCTATTAGTCCAATAATCCTTATTGGAATTCCTCTTAGTCTCAGGATCTCCCAGAGAGATTCGCGATGCACCGTGTCAAACGCCTTCTTGAGATCGATGTAGGCTGCGAGCAGCCCACGTCCGAACTCACGACGGCGTTCTATAATGATTCGAAGCGCCAGGATGCGGTCTATTGTGGACTTACCAGGAGTGAAACCAGATTGCTCCGGTCTTTGGTGCCTCAACAGGTGGTCCCTGATACGTCTCAGTAAGATGTGTGCGAGTACCTTGCCTGGTACACTGAGTAGTGTAATGCCTCGGTGATTGCTGCAGTCCCACCGATCCCCTTTCCCCTTCCAGAGAGGGATGACCACACCCCTCAGCAGGTCAGGGGGAAAGGTACCAGTCTGCCAGATGGCAGACAGGACTGCATGCAAGCCCCTTGCCATAGGTTCTCCACCAGCCTTTAACAATTCGGCTGGGATGCCACAGACACCTGCTGCTTTACCACTCTTCAGCTTGGAGATCGCCCCCCTGATTTCGGTCAGGGAGGGTGGATCCTCGCTGATGGGTGGATCTGGCAGAGGAGTCTCAACATTACCCGCATCCATGTTAACTGTTGGTGGATCAACCTTATACAACTGCTCAAAATACTCAGCCCAACGCACACGCACCCCATCAGGATCTGAGATTATCTGGCCACTTGCTGAGCGGACTGCAGCCGTCTGTGAGGGGGGCTTGGAGTTCAGCTTTCTCAGAGCTTGGTAGGCAGGACGAAGGTCATTTACAAGGAAATGGCTTTCGACCTCCTCTGCAAGACTACTGATAAACTGTTCCTTATCCCTTCTCAACAGTGACCTAGTCCTGCGCACCAGAGAGCGGTGCAAAGTGCGATCCCCTGACAGTCGAGCCGCACGACAAGCATCTGTGGCTTCCAGCGTCTCCTGCGAGATGGAATTCTGTCTTGTTCTTGGGCGTTCACCAATGGATTCCTGAGCTGCATCAAGCGTTTCACGCTTGAAGGTATCCCACATAAGAACAGGGTCTGTCTGGCCCTCGAGTGCTGTGAGACGACCAGAGATAGCCTCGGCAAACCCCCGGGTACACTCGTCCTCCCTCAATCTGTCCAAATTAAACACCCAAGGGTGTTCATTTGGGCGGCGGGGGGTTCTAAAGTGGACCCGGAGAGTAGCCACCACTATTCTATGGTCAGTTCCACAGAACTCAGCGCTTCGATATACCCTGCAGTTCTGGAGGATCCTCCATCGAGTGCTAACGAGGATGTGGTCGATCTCCTTGGCCACTCTTCCTGTATCGCTGTACCAAGTCCAGCGATGCGGGACAGAACGCTGATACCAGGAGCCAGAAATCCTCAATTTCTGGGACCTAGCAAAGTCACGGAAAAGGAGGCTATTCTCACTGCCAGCATCAGCTCCTGAGCCATGAGGACCGACAGACATCTCGTAGCCAGCTCGATCACAGCCGGATACCGCATTGAAGTCGCCCAGCACAATACGAATATCTCGCCGAGGACATCTGTCTGCCACAGATGCAAGTTTGGCGTAAAACATCTCTTTCACCTCAAGTTTATATACATCCGTAGGAGCGTATACAGCAACAAGAGACATGAAGCCAAATGAAAGCTTCAGTCTCAATACCATGATACGCTCATCGACTGGAGTGACCTCAACTACCAAGGGTTGAAGTCTGCTGGAGATGGCTATGGCTACTCCCTGGAGATGGTGGCCATCGCTGCGGCCCGACCAGTAGTAGGTGTAGCCACCCTCACTAATCGTGCCACTGCCAGGTCTTCTCACTTCCGAGAGAGCAGCCACCTCAACTCTCAGCTGTTTCAATTCCCTCGATAGTAGTGGTAACCGATCGTCCTGTCGCAGGGAACGGATGTTCCAAGCCCCCACCCTGACAGTCCGCCTGAGGTCTAACCTCGGGCAGTCACTCCGGGTGGGCGCCACCTCTGCCACCCCTACCGACGCCGCCCCATGTAGAGGAGGTTGGCTGGCTGCAGGCCCCATAATCCACCTGCAGGGCTCCCTAGGGCTTTCCCCCACAAGCATCACGCCAGGCTGGTAGCCGCTGGGACCCAGCTGGGACTGGGGGTAACCCCCCCTCCCCACCCGAGTCCCAGCGGTCGCCAACCCAGAGGGACCCACAGCCCGCCGTACTTGCTGGGTAGGAGGGACTTTAGCCCTCCCCCCAGCGTCAACTTCTATATTAGACGTTGCCAGTGGTTATCTCGGGGGGGCCGACTGGCAAGGCCTGCCTCCCCACAGCCGCCCATTAACCCCAGGGGGCGCAGGGGACAGGAGTTAGTACGAAGCCAGGGCGTATCCACACGCCGGTGGGCCATAGCTCCGTACCTTTAGGGCCTCCTGCTGCTCCAAGAGCCTCCACAGTTCAGCCTAGGACCGCAAGGTACCTAGTTTCCATGGGTGGCCACGAGGAGGCACTGTAGAAGTCTTGATGATGGAGAGGCTATGAGCTGGCAGGGGAGTCTTATGCATAGCTGCTCCCTTTTTCGCACCAGGCTAGCCAGCGGTGGCAGCTGAAAGCGGGAAGGCATGCAAGCAGGCACTTAACGCTAACTAGGCTACCACACCATCGCTTCACATCATCCCGAGCATGAAGCACCCACCCATATAAATAATAATAATACTAATTATAGTAATAATAATAATAATAATAAAAAAGAAAAATAATAATAGCAATAATAATAATAATAATAATAATAACAATAATAATTATAATAAAAATAATAATGATAATAACAATAATAATAATGATAATAATAATAATAATGATAAGAGTAATAATAATAATAATAATAATAATAATAATAATAATAGTAATGATAATAATAATAATAATGATAATAATAATAATAATAATAATAACAATAATAATAATAATAATAATAATGATAATAATCATAATAATAATAATAGCAATAATAATACTAATAATTATAATAATAATAATAACAATAATAATAATAACAACAATAATAATAATGATGATAATGATAATAATAGGAATAATTATAATGATAATAACAATAATAACAATAATGATAATAATAGTGATAATATATTGATACTGTTGATGGTAATAATAATAGTAATGATAACATTTGATACTATTGATGATAATAATAACAGTTATGTTAACAATATTAATGAT
>NC_061831.1:19193168-19198168 GCF_019202785.1 Penaeus chinensis
TTAATAAGAAACATGCCAGGGCTTACTGGGTTGGTGCGGCACGAGAGTCAGCCATGTATTTTCCATCCATGGTTTAGCAGCTTCCCAGGACTTGTTATTTCAAAGTACAGAATGAAACTGATCAGCAGTAAAAAGGCTATTAAGGTATGGGTTTTAACGGGTCACTTAACAAGGTTTATGGTAATCAGAAAGACTGGATGGCGTCCTTGCAAGCAGGATCTCCTATGCATGTGTTGTACACACACACACACACACACACACACACACACACACACGCGCGCGCGCGCGCGCGATCAAATACCTATGTAGCAAAGGTAAACTGTACCAAATCCATGCTAACTTGATAATTTGTTCAGCACTATGTTATAATGTAATAATGAAGAGAAGAGGAAAAAAAAAATCAAGATTTAAACTCCGTGCCACCTTACGAACATTTCTGCAATAGTAAACGACAGCGTGATGGCAGCACTAGCATGCATTATAAATCGATGGAGCTGATCTATGTGACGGATCATTTGACCCCGTTACCCGCACTACAGACGCCGTTTTTGCAACAGGAGATTAAACTTGATCCGCTCGTGCAATTGACAGTACCTCGCAACAAGCAGTTTCTCCATTATGGAATCCCTGGCCCATGCGTCCTAGAAGCTGGAACGCGTTGTTAACAGTACGGATTCAAGGCAGCTATTGCAAAATACAGCTAACGAATAGGCAGGAGAGGAGGTATGTTAAGTCAGATTAGCCATGTCAAAGCCTGGCTCTTAGACTGATGAAATGTCGGAAAGTAGTTATTCGAGGACCCTGGAAAACGAGGGACCTTTGGTCGCGCTCTTGGGGGCTTTGCACTAAATCCAGCCATACAACACACACACACACACACACACACACACACACACACACACACACACACACACACACATACATACATACATATACACATACACACTGTGTATATATGTTGCCTCAGATAATACATTCCTTTGATTGGTGGTTGTGAAAGAAATACATCATATACCCACAAATTTTATTTTCATAATGAATACAAACATGCAAATAATACCATAATAAAGTCGGAAAGCAACGGGCCCTTTGAAAGTAAAAAAAAAAAGAGAAATTAGAAGACGAAAATTCCAGTTCAAAATTCCACAGTTGTCGTCGGTTGTGTTCGAGGCACGGCACGTAGAGCACCCGTCCTAAAACGCATGGCGGAATCCCCGAAGGCGACGCTGAGCCTCGGCCAAGCGGAAGGGGAGGAGGCGCCGGTCGAAGAGGTAGCGACGCGACGGAATCAGACGCGAATCGGCGCGGTAGCCCAGCTCATCGGCGACGTAGCGAACTTCGGCGTACGAACCGTCGGCCAGAGGATAACTGTGATATAAAGATCAGGGGTTTTAAAAAGAAGTTATCTGTATTATTTGGTTTTGGTATAGAGTTAAAATGTAAATGTTGGGTGAGATATGGATTTCGTTTGTGGTTTTGGGAAAAGGGCCGAGTCGATAGTATAATAAAGAATATATCACTGTAAGAATCATCTGGAATAGGAAGACATTCACTTTTGTATGTTCTCACGTGGACTCTGAACCTACGAAGAGCACCGCTGAGCTATCAGTAAATCACATTGCGTAATATAAATCACATAAATATTTTGCCGTTTATTTTATTCTCGAATACTAATTCAACATTAAGGTTTGAACTATCTATCGCTTACCTATAGAACCCATTGATGTTGCTCTGCCCCCGGTAGCCTGGAGTCCCCCGCGCCGCGACATTGATCCCATTCTCAGTCAAAAATTCGTAGTTGAAGTTGCCGTCGCCGAGGTCCTGGCGATGGTTCCTCAGTGTGGCGAGGGGGCGGTAAGGTCGAGCCTGGTAGTCGAGTTGGTCGCCGTTCTGAGGGGCGGCGGCAACCATGGCAAGAACGGCGGCGGCAACGAGCTGGAATGGACTGTAGTTAGTAGTGGGAAAACCCGATTTACACGAAATAGGTTTTTTGGAGGGGACCATCCGGTATTGTTAGTGATAGCAAACCCTATTCTAGACAAAATAAGTTTATTAAAATAAGAACATTCGACAAAAGTTGGTGGTAAAAAAGCCCATTACGTATAAGATAAGAGTGGAAAGTACGTATGAGGTTATAGCGGCAGAAAAAAAATAATAGTACAAATTGAAATTATTATGTAGTGAACACTAGAAAATATTCAGAGCACAAAAACAAAACAAAGACGTGGGATAATTTGTAAAGCTTTAGGATTTTTTTTTGTATTATTATTATTACAGTGTATACATCTACATTTGGACAATCAAGGTAGTGTATTGACCATCGGTAATAATTAGTGTAAGCTTATCAGTTAATATGACCTTATTAAAAAAGAAAAAAGGTTCCAATATTTTTGATTCAATATTTCCCCAGACACACAGACCAAGCCAAAGGATACTCACGAACTGCATCTTTCCGAGTTGGGTTGGCAAGATACTGTAGTCTGGAAGGCTTGGACGGGTCTATATATACCCCCCATCAGGCGCAGGAATATTTTTAATTTAGCTCTTTTTATATATCAAAATCATCTCACTTTAGACTATGCCAAAATAGGTCAAGAGGTCGTGTGAGAAGGATATAGTGGTTTCTGAATGGGCGAGAGAGCAAGGGCAGTTGCAGACATTGTCGTATCAATGTTGACAGCTGTATTCGCGAAGACGATAGAAGGAGCCGCAGAGATAATCAAGAAGAAGAAACGTGGTGGTGTTTAATAGAGCTTCATCTTGAGTCATGGAGGAATTAGAATAGGGAATGGGAAGGGGAAAATACGCATGCAAAATACTTAGAAATACGTTAGTGTAGATATTACTGGTTTGTACCCGTGTTTGAACTACTTGGTTGTTTTAAAAGTTCGACATAAATGTTAGTTTTCCTGACATTTAGACATCCTGCAATACTGTTAAATATGGTAGAATAGGATAAGATCTGGTTCGGTTATCTCTCATGAGGATGTAAGTTATCATGAGAGAAAAGTTTTTATACTATCTGCTGTTAACAAACTGTCATTCTTTATAACGAACATATTAATGAAATCGTGCGATGGTGATTTAAAATTCATCGCTGACTTCTTTTTTTATGAAAAACAACGTCGGGGAATGGAAAATATTTTGAACACTTTGGTGTGTCTCTATGCTTATGAATTCCAATACGGGTCGACTGACAGCCATGGAAAAATAAAAAAATAGGTATTATGTAGATAGGGAACCATGCCAAAGTTTGACGCGCCAGAATAAAGAAGAAAATTGTGCAAAAAAAAAAAAAAAAAAAAAAAAAAAACATAAATCGTTAGTTGGTCGTGCATTTCCGGATTACAACAGTGTTAAAATTTTGCTGGTTTACCGTCAGAGCAGCGTAAATTGACTCAAGTCAAGTGGAAACACGAAGTGTGATATCAAGTTGAAAGTAATTATGGTTTCCGGAACTGATGAATTTAATGGTTAATATAAAGCATTTATTATAACATTGTTTTTTTTACGATTTTTGTTACATATCTTCTTACGTGGGCTTCTTTTTGACTTGTTGAAAAGCTGTCTAAGTGATAGTCTTTTAATCATTTTTGTGTTGTGTTTTCATATACAAAATAAATTTTAATGTGAGAACTGAATTCTGTCGAGACTTAAAAGGAAAAAAACACAGTGATAAGATTAATAGAACTGTCATAAACTCATATATGCTGAAAAAGTTCCTGAAGATAACTTGGTAGACCTTAGGAGGCAAACAAGGCAAATGACCTTTACACATTTCTTTCATATACTGCACATCGTTTTCCTCAATATAATGTTGTTCTTCACTATGACCATTGTATAAAATTACCATTTTTATCATACAAAAAAAAAAAAAAAGAAAAAAAGTTGAAAATTCATATGCATATTTATTCTCCACAGCAAAAACTAAATGCTGGGTTCGCTTTAAAGATCACCAGAAATAGAATTGCACTTTTTACGGCGATAATCGTATGAATCATTTAATTACGTATAAATGAAAGACACAGCATTCTGAAATGATTCAAAAACAGATCTTGGAAAATAGGTAAATGACCGTAATTGGTTTTATTACTAGATCTATTATCATTATTACTGATGTTATTTTAGCTATTATGACTGATATTATTGTCTGCATTCATTCATTTATGCCATTTGTACAAATAATTATTGCACTCATTTTATGCTATCACTATTGTTTTACTTTTAAAAAATGTATATATATATGAACACACACACACACACACACACACACACACACACACACACACACATATATGTATATATATATATTCATATATATATATATACACACATACATACATGCATACAAACACACACACACACACACACACACACACACACACACACACACACACACACACACACACACACACATACACATATATATGCATGTATATATATTTATAGATATATGTATATATATGCATATATGTATACACATACACATACATACATTGCATATATACATGTAAGTGTATATATATATATATATATATATATATATATATATATACACACATATATATACATACATACATATATACATACACTGACTATATACACGTATGTATACACACACACACACTTACATTTACATTTACACACACACACACACACACACACACACACACACACATATATCCATATATACATATGCACACATGTATGTATATACAAATACATATGTGTACACACACACACACACACACACACACACACATATATATACACACACACATGTCTCTATATATATATATGTGTATATACACACACACACACACGCGCACGCGCGCACATATATGTATATTATACATGTTTGCACACACACACACACACACACACACACACACACACACACAGACACAGACACACACACAAACATATATACATATATGTATATATGTATATGTATGTATGTATGTGTGTGTATGTGGGTGTGCACGCACACTCTTTGTCTC